>NC_133024.1:64650294-64956764 GCF_048771995.1 Taeniopygia guttata
TTATTCTATACATTCAAAAGTCTAAGATAGAGAAAGATATAGTTCTTAAAAATTCAATTGCCTATAAGACAGTAGACACATGGAGCCTATCCCACAGATCATTTTTCTGTGTGCTTAAAAATGTCATAAAGTCATTTATGCACAGCTCTCAAGAGTACCTGGTTCTAAATGAAGTTTTAATTAGTCATAGGCCTTGCTGTATCCTAAATTAACACAGGAAAGACACCTGGGTACTATTATGGAAATATAATTATTACTTCTAACCAATGTGAAAAACCAGTCAAAAAACCCCAGTCTCAGCAATATTTTAGAGAATGGCCGATAAGGGCTCAGGAGGTATGATAAAGTCATCTACATATATCAGTAGTTATTTAACAACAGAAAAATTACTTACTTTATAATGTGTTTATCTCATTATATCTCATCAGGAAGGGATGCATTCATGTCAAGGTATGGATTCTCCATTTAAATTTTCTAAATTTAAATGGAGAATCCATACCTTGACTTGCTTTCTTTAGGCAGAAGAGAGAGAGAAAAATCAAAATAAAAATGTGCTAAGAAATAACTGATAAATACAGGTGAACATGCACTATTTTTACTCCCATTATTAGAATACAGAAGTAAGTGCTTTCAATGAAGTTGAAAGACAGCACATACCAACAGAGATGAAAAACTATTTCCTTTATTTGAACAATCAGCAGCTATTCTGCTTTTCTGATATATTATCAGAAATACCCAGAAAACCTGCAAAAATAGAATTTTCAAATCCTTTAAAAAATATTAAAAAGCTTCTAAGGTAATATCTGAAATTCTCCCAAAAATAATTTTAGTATAGGTTTGAAGGCATAAAATTTCTGTATCCTTCGAAGCATGATCCAGTTTTCAAATTGTGGTAGATAGAAATAGAAATCACAAGTAAACCATGACATGGCTGGTTCTCAGAAAGTTTCTTCTGTCTTTTGTGGCTGTTATGGCCATACCATTGACACAATCTGCAGTTTAATTTCCTTAAAATCCTTCTGAGCCCCACCTGTCTTGAGCAAATCAATGGAAACTCAGTAAGTCAAAGAATATTTAGTAAAATCATAGGCACACAAATGACTACATTGTTAGAGAATTTTTTAGGAGTCTACAAAAATTGACTATCAACAGTTTTAATACTATAATTACTATAGAAGAAAATGCTGTATATCATATCTGAAGTTGTACAAAAGGCATCTTATAGCTATTAGGTGGCATTATTAAGAGTGTATTCATTACATATTATCTTTGCACAGTTTCTTTTTTCCAAACCAAAAAAAAGTACTCAGGGATTGATTCTTTCCACACTGTCATAAGATGTTGATGACAGTTCAGTATTACCTAGACTTGAATTATTTTGTTCATAAGATACTCTCTTACCTTTTGTACACTGTTTATTTAATCATGTTTTCATATACCTGGAAAAAAAAAAAAAAGATTGCAAACTGATTAAGCCACTTGGCACATCATAATTAGAGAACAGGTTTCACTGCTGTTGGATCTGCTGTGCTGTAAAGCAGAAGTGCAGCATACAGCTGCCAATTAATTGGAAATCCTTGCAGGAAGTCCTCTACACCTGTTCTCTGTAGCATTTCCTAGTTTCCAAATTGTTTATAACAGTATTATAAGGAATTGTATTTGATGATGTAAACCCCTTGGAAACCAACATTTCTGGTTGTTCTGGGGATTGCTTTTTCTACCTGTCTAATTTCAGTATAGTTACAGCTCATTTTGCATGAGAAGTGACTGTTGGTGCATAAGAGTTTCTGACGAGGATTCTTTGATCTCATACTTTCATCCCATCTTTTAATCTTATTGTGTCTTAGTTTGTTTAGTTTGCTGGCTTGACAGCAGAATTTACATGCCTTTCCATAATTTCTTGAGTCAGTGAGATTTCATGCTATTGGTTCTGTTTGAACAAGCAGCACCCATACAAGACATTCAAACCCAAGATGTTGTTTTAGCCAAATAATTTGTAAGATACTTACTAAAGTGGCAACTCTAGCAATGCATAATTAGTGCACTACCTCATTGGCCTTTGCAGAATGGCAGGTTGGAGTAGTTTACTGAGAGTATAAGCAACTGATTATTTGATAATTCATTTTGGAGATTGTGGAAAAAGGAAAAGATTCATAATCTAATTGCAGGAGTTAACTGAGGTGAGGAATCTAGAAGGCTCAGCTTACTTCTAATCAAGAGAAATTCTTCCATGAAGACATAGTTGTTTGGGAAGAAAGAAAAAAATTCAAAATTATGAAAATATTTATTATTAATATAGTTATTCTTTGTATGAAATATTCTATCCCAAGAAATGTTGGGGGAAAACACTATAAAAAAAAACATTGAGACCAAAAAGTGACTTTGTGCCACATAAGTACAGGAAAGCTTTGTCTAAACTATAAAAAATATTTCCAGTACAACATACTCATGGTTACCTGTTATTGTTTAGAAAATTGCACAAGTGACTGTGCATGATAGGCCATTAGGAGTCAGTTGGAAAGGAGTCTTAGCTAAGAGTGAAGTCAAACAAATTTCCTGCATCTGTGTTCTCTGTGGAAGGTACTATTGAGAGGGCATTTCCTATGGGAAACCAGACATTGGCCTTAAGAGAGACTGCGGTCTCTCAAGAGGAAGTTATGAAGCAACTTGAGAAAGACAAATGCAGTGAATTACCAGGAGCAGATGGTATTAATCTGAGGAGCTGAAAGAAATAAATTGTAATATAGCAGAGATAGTGATGAGGTCTTTCCGTGTACTGTGATTGTTACTGGGGCTTCAAAATCATTAGATACAATTAATTTGATTTTTTTGCCTCATTAGAGGAGGCTTTGTTCCAGAATCTACTGCCTGGATGGGGTTCCATATGGTTTCTGGACTGGGAGGTTCACTAGGGTGCAGGATGTAAGGAAGGCTAATTCAGTGAATTTAGGCTAGTGTGGCTGTTTCAGAGGTAAACCTTCAGATCTTAAACTTACATGCAGACAAAGGAAATGGGGAAAAAAACTGATTTCCAAATTAAGTCATGGGAAAAAATTTTCAGTGAACGGCTGTTTGCTAGTGTCAAGAGGTTGGTCATGAATAGGGTGTTGAATGAATCTGTAGAATATATGCAATTGTGGGAACTAAAAATTGTACAGAAATAGAAAAGATTCTAGGCAGATTTGCATACATATATGTGGGCTGAGAAACAAAATGTCAGAAAAAATCAAATAAGTAATGGTTGAGGAATAGATCCAATATTAACAACATATCTCTTTATAGAGCAATAGCTGGTGAATTCATAAAAGGTTCCATGCAGGAAAAATGAAAAATGTCAGAGAAAGCTGAAAAAAATGGAGTGGAACCTTGCAGCAACTTATTTTGAGGAACTCATTAGGTGAACTACGCAGCAAATGAGAATTGGAAAGGCAAAGGGTGATTCTGACAGCTGTTCACATAGAGGTTCTCTTTAAGCAGGAAAGCCATAGGAGTGAAAAGTCTCAGAAATCATTTTCACTGAATCACAACAGCAGAAAAATATTGGTAAACTTTGTGTTTCTCTGTTATATCAATATGGATGTTTACTCTAAAGTTTTGGCTGTGGCGCTAAAAGGAATTCTTGTATAACTGTATTTTTGCTGTGCATGACTTTTAATGATTTATGATTTCTATTTTAAGACCGTAAATTAAGAGGATAAGAGGGTGTGGCTACTGAGACAATAATGGAATTAATTGTGGGACAGAAATTGAAAAAAGTAGAATTCATGAGGTCTACATTCTTCTGAGGGGAGTTCCTAATTCGCATGTCATAGGCAAGAGATGTAACAGATGGAGAATGTACTCGGAAACAGAAATACAAACTCAGCAGACACTTTTATAATCTTCATTTTTGGATTTTATACATATAAATATGAAAGTCTACTGGATTGGGGAAAAAGATAAAGAACCTCTGGCTTCAGAGGTACAAGCAAATTTCAGAGGGGTAAGAGAAACCTGTCAGAAAATCTTTATTGCCTAGGTCAGTTTATGGAGTGCATACGGTTCAAAAAGGCAGAGGAAAAAGTGAAGTTAGACTGATAGATTGTAGTGGATGATACGGTAGACTATGACAACATAAAAATGCCAGTATGGACAAAGACTGAATCAAGTTTATGTAAGTCAAAAGGGTATTTTTGAGTTCTATTAGAACTCTGTCAGGTATCCACTAAGTGGTCCCACAGTCTTCACTGCTTTTCATGAAATCTGCCAAAAATGGCGTGAGTCCTTTCTATTTCACTTGTCTTGTCAACCCATTCCCATTTTTTCCTAGAGCACTTCCCCACCAGCTTTACAGAGAAGTTTTTTGCTGGTTATTCCTTTGAGACCATTTTGTATCCTGCTGGCCATAGAAGTCTTAATCTTTGATAGAATCCCTTGGCTGTTGGTTTGCAAGGTCTGTCTCTTGAGTTCCTCAATTTGTGAACTTTTCAAAGCCTTTTTTTGCCTGCCACCTGGAACAGCAGTATGCTGCCTGTGGCTTTTAGGTCTAAGGATCTCTGTTTGTTCAGAAATGCTTGTAACCTCTGTATGCTCCTACAGAAAATCCTAAATTGGGAGTTTCTGGTCTCCATTACTGTATGCAGTCCAACAGCATACCACAAAACTGAGAGGAAAAAAAATTATGTGATGATAGGTACTTCCTTGTGGCTTCAGAGATGATGTGCAACCAACAATGTGAACAGTTTAATATTGTGAGTTCCTGAAACCTTTTTCACAAAGCTAGAGATGGTGAAATATTTGAAATGCTGCATCCTGTTCCTTTTAATGAGACTTTCTAAATAATTTTGGCTCATATCCATGCATAGAAGCTTTCCTGTTTTCCTTCTTGAAGTTCTAAAATTGTTGGTCTGACTGATTTATCTATTTTGTTCTATTTTAGCATAATTTTCAAAATAAAAACCCCTATAAAGCTGCATTTTTGTGAGTCAGCATCTTCTGAAAGATATTAATAAAATGCATCTGATTGGATTTTGTTACGCAGTTTTGCTTTATCAGTGGATTTAAAGCATCCTTTGACCCAACAGCTGTGAGGTTAGGGAAAGAAGGAAATAGCCATACTTCTCTTGCTCCAATGGGACTGTAGAGACAGCTTGCTGAGTCAACTAGCAGGATGCTCAGTACTTTAACTAGTCCAACTTGCTTACAGCTGTTATGATCTGATTTATTGAGAGTTGCCTCTGCCTGAATTAAGGTGCAAATGAGACCATATGCCAAAGTCAGTGCAATAGATTTTATTTAACAGTAAATGTGAGCTAGAGAGAGAGAAAGAAATAGGAAAGAGGGAAAGGGGAGAGAGAGGGAAAGAGAGATTAGAAGATATTCACCACCCATGGATCCTACCGGGTCCCACTGGTCTTTCTTCAGCCTGGTCTTCTTAGTGGTAGGATCCCAAGGCTATTCAAACTTTTCACTATTTATGCATCTTAGCAAACAAAGGAATTAATGTTTCATTGGCTACACAGTTCTCTCATTCCATTGATTAAATGATCCCCTTGCTTCCAGTGCTAATTAGTCTGCATGCTCAATCCTTCTCTTCTTTTGAGTTGGTGGTTTTCTTAAGTTGGTGGGTTATGGGCAATCACCCCTGCTGGAATTAACTTTTGCCTAGCTGGGACTGTTTTCAACACAGTTGTCTTTCAGTTTAGTTGAGCTAAACTTGTGGATTTTTTTTTTCCCATTATCAGTGCTCCCCCAGCTTTTTTCCTTTTTCTTATGCCTGGGATAACACTTGGACAATAGTATGTCCTTTATCTTAGCTCAAATTCTCATCAGATGGCTTTATTTACAATCCAAGTTTCAGGAATCCACAAAGGCATACTCAAGGTGTGGTTTGGGTGGTCACTGGGGAGAAGTTGCCTCTTTACCCTGTTTGCTGCAGTGGGCAGACTCCTTCAATGGCTGCAGATGCCATCTGTCCCATAACTTTGGGTGATCTTTTCACAGTTTGCCACACCGGCAAGTTTTGTCTGGATGCATTACCCAGGATGTGCTAACCAGACCTCACCAGGCCCAGGACTGGAGTGAGCCCATTCTGAGCTCAGGTAAATTCCTTCTGTGATCTTAAAAGTGTTTGAGAAAGGTGGTTGTGATCTCCTGAGGACAGCCCCACTCTCAAGACACACAACTTCTCTCCTGCTATATCTGCAGAAAGGGGGAGGCCTAAATATTGCTAGGAGAAATCTCTTTGGTCAGGATATTTATTTCCCTGCAGAAGTGCGGCTGCTCGTATTTTCTGTGCTTGCATTCTATGTTTGGGGGAGCAGCAGCTCAACAGGTCATGAACTGACTCTTGGCCCCTGTATGGCAATGAAGATTGGTTAACCATAAACCTGTTCAAGGTTAGTGAAGTGAATTTGGGAGAAGGATTTGTGGCAAGTGGCCGATATTGTAAATATTGTAAAATGTTAACTTGACGTATCGTATTAGAAACCTGTAGATTTTTATGTTAATCTCTGTGCATCTGGTTTCCTTATCTGGACATTTTAATGAAGTTCAAATGCAGATGCTAGCCTGGATCTTCTTTTGCCTGGTTATCATCATGAAGTTAACATAACACAGGAGTCTCTTAGAGATGTGAAAGGCAGCTCCTTCTGAAGTGAATGGGGATATTTCCAGAAGGGACATTTCTTATGTGGAAGGTAAAACTGCCTCTTCTAAATATAGCTCAGACAAAAATAATCAGTTTAATGTGAGTATCTACTGTCATGTGGTCAAGCTTTAGGTGAGAGCAGATTTATACAGAGAAATTGAAAGGAAATGGCAGAAGCTGTCTCTTGCTGGATTCTGTGACAGTAAGCGGCCACACAATGGAGAACTGCCAGCTCTAATCTCTGGTCTTTTCTCCATTATTGAAATGTGCTCTATCATTTTATAGAATGCTAGTTTCCAGGGTACCTTTCTACATCTTTTAGATGTTGATTATTTTGTCCTTTATTACAAAGGATGTACAGAAAAACAGAATTCATATTCTAAAGAGTTTAAATGCCTCAGAGAACTCTATTTTGTACAGATGTAAAAAGCTGAAACTCATATAGTAATTGCGAGAAAACAAGGCATTTGAAAGGTCAAGATGGATACACATCTTACATCTACAAATACTATATCAGTGAGAAAGGACAGGGAGGTGCACTTTAAGCATAAGGAAAGAAACATCAAGAGGAAAGAAACAGAGCGAAAAACTATGTCTGCTGAGAGAAATTTTTACAGAGCATTTAGTTGAGAAGTAATCTCCCCAGAAAAAACATTCTCTGAACAAATAAAACCCGGGCAGACAAATTAAAAATCAGGTGCTGAGATATAATAGCTATAATTGCATTGGTGCTCTTGGTTATTTTCTTGCAGCTCTTGGAGTGGCTTTTGCTAGGGAGCATGAGCCAGTTCTGGTAGGGGCAAGGACTCAACATTGCACATCACTGGCAGTGATACTCTGCAGCACAAAAGGGAGCACAAAATAGGAGACCTGTGGGAGGATGGCAGCACTCCATTCTCTGAGCTGGACAGGGCTCCATGGCTCTGACTACAAGCAATTTAGATAGAGAGAAAAGCTGGCACTGAGAAAGGAGCTATGAGAGTGGAAATATTCATAGATCCCTGCACCAGCTGCAGAGATGTTCTCAAAGCCCTTAGGCAGCTCATCTCAAAGATTCCTGGCCAGTTTTTTTTCAGTGTGTTTGTCACACAGCATTTAGGAAGACTCTATCCTGCTTCTATCAGAGCACTTGGGGTGTCCTGGCAGTGTAAGCAAGCACTGGTGGGGCAGGCAGGCTGTTCAGGAGCGCTGCTTTCCTTGGAGCAGGTCTTGGTTTTCAAACCAAAGCATAGAGGCAGCTACAGCCCCTGCCAGCAGCCCTGCACAGCACAGCCAGCAGCCGCTCCCAGCAAGTGCCTCAGCCCTTGCCAGCTGTTTGTCACTGAATCTGGCAGCTGGCTTTGTGCTTGCCCTGCCCACCCTGCCTCTAGCCAGCTGGCCCTGCCAAGGACAGGGACCTGGGAGAGGCTGGCTGGGAGCAGAGCAGTGGACATGTCCCACAATGGGCAGAAATGGGAGGATGGCAGCAGGGGGTCTTGAGCAGAGTCTGTGTAAAAAGAATGACAAAAACAATATGAAAAAATAGGGCAAGAATGAGAGTATTGGAATATGGGTTTGTCTCCATTTATTTTTGTCATTGCTGGTGAGCAAAAACCTTTTGTGTTTGTGGAGGAAAGAGTTGGAGATCTCTAAGACACAGCTCTCTACAGAGGGGTTTGTGCATGGGGCTACTGCGGACAAGGGGATGTCATCTGCTGGAATGTGTTAGGCACAGTAGGAATGACAATTGGTCACATATTCTGAAAATAATTTTGGAGGAGATCTAATTTATGTACTTGGGTACTGTGATGCAATGCCGCTCAGTGTGGTATCTGAGTGCATTTCAGCTGTCTTCATCTTCTGGGACATTCACAAACAAAGTGACACAAGTGGAAGTTGGAGACCGTTTGCCAGGGAAGACTTTCCAAAATTAGGTTCATCCCCTGCCTTACAGCTCACCCCACTCTTGTGCATTTTTTTAGAGTTTTCACTAAATTTAAACATGCACAAGAGAAAAGAAGCAATGAGATCTCGGGGTCAAAGGGTGAACTCTGCTTCTTCCAACATCTGTTCTTGCTTGCATAGGGATTTTACATGGAAGGAAGAGAAATCAAAAGAAATATTTTAAAAATGATCATGAAATTCTGGAGACAATAATTTCTTGTTCCTGCCAATTCTCCTCTCCCTCTGCCCTTGCTCTTTTGGAAATCCTCAGTCACATTTTTGAATGAAGTGTAAGAAGTGGATTTGAGGAGACTGTGACTAAATGCAAATTGGCAAAAGAGGGGGAAAAGAGATTTTAGCAAAAGAAAAATAATTCCCATTTTTAATAGAAAAAAAGTCAAGCTCCCTCTTCAGAGGATTTCATAATGCATCCAGCTGAGGAGATGGCATATGGTTTACATAATGAGTTGCAGCTTTATTAATATGGAAAGCAAAATTAATGAGCCAGATGCATTTTTCTGTGGCTCTAGGTGAAGTTAGGCCTGATACTAAGCTCTTTGATTTTCATGCTTACCCTGTGTCTTGTCACCCAACCCTCTGAACTTTCTGCCAGGTGCTGGACTGATGTAACAGGGAATCTCTCTATATTAACATCACCAGTTCATTCACTGATTATTGAATTTCAGAGTCAAATTTAGCCCAAAACAGTGAATTCTAGAGTAAAGGTAGAGCTGGTCTTCAAGATAGTTGAAAAACCCATGACCTTGTATCTGGGAAAGCTAAGATTAATGAAGAGAGAAATTTAGCATAGTAGCCAGTGTTTAGAGTTATCCGCAATGTGATTGCCAGGGGAAAATTTAGCAAATGACTAGCTGATATGTCAGGTGTCTTGACATTCAACACTTGCCTGCTATAAAGCTGGTTAAAGGGCAGGACGCAGCTTTGCAGTTCTTGTTCACAGAAAGTTATGCAAGAAAAGATGGCTTTAATACCTTTTCAGGTATTAAAACCTGTGCTCTTTTCCCAGAATGGAATTGTTTTTCTTACTTAGATTCATGTTGCATCTTCGCTTTTTGTCATAGTCTCGTACTTAGCTATTGACTTCTCTGGGAGCAGACTGACCTGTTTAAAAGCCTGTTTCCAATACAAATTTTTGCTTTGAAGTGTACCATCTATACATGAAGATGTGAAAGAGCTTTATCTCAAGTATTTGATGTTTCAATTCAGACTTTCTGTCTTAGTCTGTGAGCTATGCTACAATGAGTAGAAGATTTCTCTTTTGCCAGATCAACCCCTCTCAGCACTGATCTTGTGATTGTTGTTAAAATTTTTTTTGCAACTGAAGATTTTAGTTTCCTTAAAAATAAATTCCAGTGAGACTGTCTGGCAGTTATCTCCAACACAGCTGGATAGGAAAGAAAGGAGAAGCCCATTGTACCTCATTTGTTAACTGTTTGATGTCATTAAACTGTTATACACACGCGCTGTTCACTCAGTTCATTGCGGTATTCCCCAGCCATACCTCTCACTGTCTTTCTGAATGCCAGGCTTTGCAGTTGTATGACTTGGCTTTTTGGTGAGCAAACATTATGCTAAAAACATCCATCCAGCAAAGTCAGAAATAGCAGTGCACTGATTTCCTCAGCTCTGCTTCACAAAAATCTGCACAGTCCATTAACAAAATGCATGACATGGTTCCATTTAATATGGTCCAAATAATGTTTGCTCCATTAGCTCCTCTGGAAGAAATCAGTAGCATGAGTTTAATTTAAATAACACTAAATATGTGTGGAAAGAAATGAAAACAGTTGCATACATTTTCATGTAAGTGAATACTGCCCTTGCTAATGGTAACAAATCCCTTCTCGTATGGTGTTTTCAGTGACGTTTCACAGCTTCACATCTCTGCTGAGGGCCTATCTTGAAAGCCACAGACTGTGAGGTTTCAATAGAGGTAGAATGAGTCTTTTCTACCAAGCAGCCCAAATAGTTATAACTGGAGATACTCCTACAGAGAGAACAGGAGACTTAGGGGGTTCACAGTATCACAGAATATCCTGATTTGGAAGGGACCCATAAGGATCATCGAGTCCAACTTGCTGATCTCTAGCAGGAAGACTAAACTGTATAACTGAAAGCATCATCCAGGCATTTTGACTGTCACCGATGCTGTGATCACTTCCTTGGGGAGTTGGCTCTTAGTGACTGACCATCCTCTCAGTGAAGAACCTTTTTCTAATGTCCAGTCTGAACTTCCTCTGACTTCATTGCCTTTCCTCATGTGCTATCACTGGTCACCACGGAGAGGAGATCAGCATCTGCCCCTCCTATGCCTCCCTGGATTGTGGGGTGAGGCATGACCCCATTGTTCAGCAATGTGGTCATGCCTCAGCCTCCTCTCACCCCAGCTGAACCAACCAAGAGGTGTCAGATGTTCCCCATAGGTCTTATTCTCAAGGCCTTTTCCCATCTTGGTCATCCTCCCCTGGACACACTTTGATAGTTTGATGCCCTTCTTGTATTGTGACACCCAAAATGACACACAGTTCTCAAGTTGAGGCCACACCAGCGAGGAGCAAATTGAAAAATCACCTCCCTCAACTAACTAGCATTGCTGTGCTTTATGCACCCAGGATATGGTTGGCCCTTTTGGCTGCCCAGTTTGGTTTGATAGTTTTCAGACTGGTATTGGTTTCTGTGCTACAATGGGCTAAGCAGTTTTCAAGCTACAATTGTTTTCTTGTCTAGGTGCCCTGGAGCAAAACCAAGGTAGGAAACAAAAAATTCATCACTGAAGAGCTGTTCCTGCATCCTCAAATGCTGAGGCTAAAGCACATGGGCGTAATTTCCCTAGTGGCATCTATTTTAATGATCATGAACAAACAGGTATAACTAGGAATGAGCCAAACACACAGATCTGTGGAAATGTGCACAGCTACAAACACAAATCCCATTGCTAATGATGCATTATCATGAGGAAGAGAGGAAGTGGCACTGGGGAAGGCCACCTGTTTGTAATGCTGATGGTGGGAAGGGGGCTCGGAGCTGTTGTCATCATGCTGCTCTCTGCAAAGCCTCTGTGCTCAACACAGCAGCACCCATCTTACCTGCCAGCTTGTGTGTTTGGCTGCTCAAATACACAGCACCTGAACACTCAGTTTTGTGTATGCTGAGATGGGGAACTAAATATTTTCAGTCCTGTTTCTTGCACCTCCAGAGATGTCCACATCATGGGCAGCAGAAAGGAGTGTACAGCATTTTCCTTTTGACCATCTTCTCAATGGCTGTAAGAATTTTTTCTTTTATTATTTTCTTCTTTTTTTTTTCTTAATGAGAAACTGTCTATCCCCAGATCACTGTTCTAGTTTAATCTTCCCTTGCCTGCACTGCCAAGATTAGCTCAATTTCAGAGTGGATCACCATAAATCTCATATTTTAAACATATTGACAAAAGTAGAAAAGAATTGGACTATCTGAAGCATCAGAGAGATCTTGCAATCTCTTTTTCCTTTGGGATAAATACAGAAACTTGCTTGATCCCAACACATATTCCTCTCCTTGCTTGATCTGCTCATCTCTGTCTATTGTGCTGTAACAATCTCTTGTGAAAAGAAATCTTGAGATGTGAAGAGAGATAATAAATATATTCCATGGTTCACTGATGCTCTTCAAATTATTTCTATAACTTAGATAAAGTGGTGTGATTATCCTTTCCCTGTAACTCACCCTTTTCATGTCCCTGATACCTGTGTTTATCCAGGCTGCAAAATGGCTGATGTATAAGACAAATTTAAATATATGATTGTCAATGTCTTAATGCAGGGTAAAACATGGAGAAATGAAATGGAGAGATGGAATCTTGGAATTAGGAGTTGGTATTTTCAATCTTTTTCACTTGCAATGTTTTCTTAATGTAAAACAGAGACAGCAAATTTTTTTTTTTTAATTGATCTTTCTCTATAAAATCAGCTGGTTTAATTTCTCAAGTCACAAAACTAATTGTGGAGTCAAAACTGGGAAGACCAATTTTTGAAACTTCAAAGTGCTTTCTTGTAAAAGTGGCTAAAAATTATTTCTGCTTATGTTCATTCAGTTGTTTACCATGCTGTTTAGTACTGAGTAAGTGTGAATGCACACGCTAACGCAGGGCATTGAGTTTTGAGCCCCTTGACAGCTTTGTCCCAAGGAAAGATACGGAAAAATTGCCCCAGATAGCTGCTAAACAGAAATTCTTGCTGGGTGGACCTTTTAAAAAGTCATTATGTGCTATAAATAAACAACAGCTTTCACCAGTTGAACACTGATTTGATTTTAGCAAAATCCTAGCTCAGTACAGGGATATTCCTATGAAGAAAATGACAGAATTGGAAAGCTTCATCAGCTGTACCTTGGTGGGATTTCCAGTATTTTCCACCTACTTTTTAGATCAGCAATGCTCCATCCTGTGTGACCTTTTGATGTGCTTAACAATTGAAAATAAATTGATATGAAAGGACAAAATGATAGTTGACAGCCGTTAGAGTCTGAGATAGTGGCTAAAAAAGGGTGTGATGGCTGATATTCAAACAGTAACTTTTGTGTTGGTATAGCAGAAGAAAGTGAAGTTTGTGTATGACACTTGCAGAAGCCACACAGAGGAGCGATTCACAGCCTGAGATGTGTGGGCTGCATGCAAGCTTTGGAGCTGCCCTGAAGCTCAAGGCTGACACGGCTGCTGCAATGGCTGAGTGTGCTCCAGCTTGACCTCAGGTGTCAGCTGCACAGTGAGCAGCACTGAGAAATGCACCACGATAGCTCTTTATCAGCTTTTTTTTCATTCTTGTTGATATGGTCAGGCCTAATGGACTGATCTTATGTGAAACATCTGCAGGGTGGGCACCCTGAAGAACCTCTCAGTGCTGTAAGTAGAAGTTGAGAACCTCTTCAGGTGCAGTTTGAGGTCTGAGCTGCCCTGAGAACCAAGCAAGGAAATGTACAGACACGGGACTTGCATGTTGATTTGTGTGGTCTAAACATCATGTGAAGGTCATGTGCACACACTGTAGTTCTCCCTTCGCTTCCCTTAATTCCCTGTGTCACATCCTCTGAGCTTCTCACTGGGTAACCTGGGCATAGTTTTTCTAAAGAATGTTTATTTTGTCTCTCCAGACCTGCTAATAAAATTTATAATTTTTTTGTCTATAAAATGTATTTAATTTTCTCATGACCTCTAAATAGGCTGGTTCCATTTTAGGTATTTAGTCTGGTTGTCACAGAATGCCTTATATTGAGGTAACTTCTAAGTGTCTCCAGTTTCAGATTCAAGTAGAACTTGGGTATTCAAGGTCCCCTCTGAGCTTCCTTTCTTCCAGGCAGAACAACCCCACCTTCCTCAGCTGCTCCTCATGGGAGCTCTAGACCCTTCACCAGCTTTGTTACTCAATGTACATTGCTCTTGTCTGACACCCTTTCTCTTCTGGGAGCTTGCAGGATCACAGAGCAGCTCCCCTGTGAATTCAGCAGGCAGTTTCCTTGGTATCCCTGTTATGAAGAGTGGAACTACCACCTATAACTCCTAGCATGATAAAGACTTCGCTGTTGCACGTCAGAAACAGCACAATATTTGCTTTGAGAACTGGCCTGCCAGTCTTCTAACTGGGATTTCAGAGGCTTGGAAGTGTGAAACCATACATGATAAAATACTAAGTCTGACAGCATCCTGCACTTCTGCTACATGTAAAGGGAAGGATCCTCCCTGTTTGCTTACTCAAAAAATTTCCCTGTGCAAAAAAATACTTTTAGCAGCATTTTATCTGTATGTCTTGGAAGTGGTTCACATTTATTTTATCAATTCTGTCATGTAGTGATTGGATCTGTGTCTGAATCTATGAGCAAATATTGAGATATCATGAACAACATAATGTGGAAAATATGTTTGAGCCATTAAATAAAATTGAGAACTGAATCTCACAGTGTAAGTCTGTGTTCTATGTTTGCCTAGAGCAAACAAGCAAGAAAGAGAAAGCATTCATGTGAAATATGGATGAAAATAATTCAACAAGGGTTACTGTAAATACTGTAGAAAACCTCTGGTGAAAGTGGATTAAATTCTTATTAGAGAGAGATTCTAAGTGCTGCAACACTAAGACATGAAATAAAGAGAAGCAGTAAAATAGTTTGGCTTAATAACATTGAGTATATGTTAAGGAAAGAAGTATGTCTATATTTTGTACCACAAGTACCTTCAACAGCTTTTAGGGAAGATACAGAAGCTATTTCCAATCTTTTTTCAGGGGTGGAAAAATTCTTTGCAAATTAGGCCATGCAGTTTCTTTCAAGCAGAAAAACACATACTTTTCAAGAATAGGTTATTTTCAATAATAGGTAGACTTCTCTTTCCAGGTTCCACAAAGCCAATATACCAGTTTTTTACTATTCAAAAAAAATTTCTTTTCTATTGCATACGTATATAAAGATTTCTATATATTTAATATTTACAAATATCCATGGGGAAGTCCAATATTAAGAAAATAAAGCCTAGTTTTTTCTTCATAGTTTAACAAAACTGCATAAAATCCCTTTTCACTACAAAAAAAATCCTCCAGGTGTTTTTTGTTGTTATTGTGGTTAAAAGAGTCAATCACTCTTTTTTTGTTGTAGGTTTGATTGAGGTTTTTTTTTTTTTCCATGTTCACAAAGGAACTGGTTTACAGTCTAATACGTGGTCTTGGTAGGGAATTATTAGAATTAACTGGAATTACCAGATTCCTTCTTTGAAGACTTACAGATGTTGATTCCTTCATAGGACTGGAGATGTTCTTTATTTTTAAGAGAAAAGAAGCACTTAATTATGGAAGGATTCCAGCTGCATTTTGGTAGTGGGGTTTTTTTTGATAGTTTTTTGGGGTTTTTTGGGTTTTTTTAGTTTTTTGTTTTGTGGGTTTGTTTTTTTTTTGTGTATCTGCTCCCCGTTATGGCCAACAAACTGAATATCTATCCAACTGATGTAACATGAGATTCAGAATACTTCCAAAGGACATACAAATGCTACTTAGGGAGATGCCTGCTCTGCATCCCAGGCCACTGATGTGAATAAATCAGCCATAGCTGACCATAGCATCTGCTATGTGAGAGCAAAATGTGGCAGCAATCAAATCTTGTATGTAATTTTTTTTTCCTAATCCTTAATATAGTGAACTTTTCTCTGTACACTTTTTCTTCTTTGCTTATTTTCTCTGCATTCTTCTACACATAATTTAAAAATGAAAACATATGACTTACAGCCAAACTCTGTCCATTTACTCAGCTGTACCTATTTAATCAATTTAAATTGAAAAGAGAGTTTAGCAACTTCCAAAAATAAATCCAGGACCAGTGCAGGACATTGTATAAATAAAAGTCTAGTTTCATTTTAGTTTCTTTAAAAAAAAAAAAAAAAGTGTGAGGAGAAAATTTTACTAAAAGAAAAAACAAGAGAATAGGGAACATGTTGGTTCTTTACTTGGATACTTTGTCTTCTAAGGCCACAACAAAATTAAAAAGCCCTGAAACAAAACTGAGAGTTTATATTAATGGCTTCTGGCAAACTGTCAACTGATATTAACTTTATCATTCAACGCAATGTCAGTTAGAAAAAGCTTCAGGATAGGGCATTTGAATGTTAGAATCCTGATTAACAGATTAAATGAATTCCACTTTATCTTTCAGCCCAGTACTGTGGACTAGGACACCTGATTTACTAATCTTCTCTGACTTTAGAGTAAGTATCACTGACTGCAGCTTGGACTCAGACCTTCATAAGACGGCTGAAGACAGCATGGCAGATAGATTAGCTGCTGTTTTCTAGCAACTGTTTTTTTATTTTGGCTTTGGCTGGACAGTTTAGATCTCATTAATGCTAATACTGGAATAGGCTCATGATACACTATCCCAATTTATGTTTCATGTGGACTGAATTTTCTCAGAAGCAGAGGTTGTTAAATATTTATATTATGTTAGCATTTAATGTCGCTAAGCTCCAAAGGCCTGTCTTGCTATCTCTTGCAAAACTATTTAGTTAATGCAATCCTTCTCCTAAGGTGCTGCTGCATTTTATCAACAGCAGGAAGAAATATGTTTTCCAGTCCTGGCCAATGACTTGCTTGTTAGTAAATACTCAGTCCCATTTTTGAATCTGAAAGTTTTAGAGTTTACCAAAATACCATCAAGCTTTGATAATTCCATTGTTAAGCAGGCATTGTTTCATAACTAACACTGTAAGAAAGTTTGCAGTTTTCTCAGGAATGTTTTTTCTATGACAGCCACTTCCAAGTTTTAGATCCCTTAGGATTTCAGATGCGCTTAGAATTCAAATGCAAAGCAGAGGCTTTAATGCAGGTGTGTGATCAGCTGGGTGCAAAAAGCAAAAGACCATTTTCACAATCAATTTTGGCTTATGCTTGGAACAGGAGCATGGAAATAATAATACATGGAAATGTATAAAACTATTCTGAGGTCAAAGTATCCTTCTCAAATGTCCTTTCTTTAGATATACGAGGTTATTCTTAACAGCTTCATTTCTGTAAAGAATTACCACAGCATTGAGACAGGTGCTATTGTGGCAGGACATCTGGAAGAGAAAATTCATCTTGGTCTCTACTCATTGAGTTAAACTGTCTCTACTTATTGAGTTAATCACTGAACTCTTTATAGACAGAAGAGGGAAACAAGCACTTTAAACCAGCAGATATCTTTTTTAAGTGTTTGTCGTAGAATGTGAGGAATTGTGGTCTTGAAACTCTTGTTTATCTCTTTTGTCAGTGAAGGGGTCAATAATCTCTGCTGTGGATGTGGCATCTGAGTTGTGCAACCTGAGTTGCACCTAAGCACCTTCTGCTTCTTGCTCCATTGTCTATTCCCAAGGACAAACAGGTCACAGCATATTCTTTCCATTCACCTTCTGTGTCTTTATTGACCTGTTGCTAAAAACAGTCATTTTAAGATATTAAACAGATATTTCCTACTATTCACATTTGTTTCTTGAGTGTCTGGTAAATGAGATCTGCATTTTCATGAGTGACAAAAACTTGTTTTACTGCTTGCTGTAAAGCTTCTCTAATATGTGCCTGAAATGCTGGTCCTGTTTAGGGTTATTTCTTCCCCTCCCTTTTTAAGAAGGGTAGAATGTGCTGGTGAGGTCATGATATTTGATTAAGATCCATTATCAGGATGCTTACTTTATTCCTGTTAAGTCTCCTGCAGATGTGTGGCTCCAGATTATCACATAACTTAAAAGGAGTCACACTGTGATCTTTTCAGCTTTAGACTATTCTGCATTAAAACATAATTGCTATGCCTCACCCCAGAAATGTATATTTCTCGCCAGCTATGTTCCAGTCCTGTAAAACACTGAAATGTCTTTTAAACATTTTTGCCTATTCAGAAAATTATTGCAAAACTGTGCTTCTACAGCACCTCCTACCTAAGAATGCCAGAGCCCTTCACAGGCATGAATACTTGAGAGCAAAGGAAATATCATACTCAAAAGGTAGACAATGCAGGAAAATGGTTTATGAATTGACAGAGCTCACACAGCAGCACCATCATGGTATAACTACATTTTGCACAAGACTCTTTTTTTGGTGTCCACTCCTGTGCTTTAACCACATCAGCCCATAGGAGCACATTCTTCTCTCTCTTTTGAGAATTGATTTATCACCATAAGTATAGTTTATTACACAGCCTCATGCTGTAAATCTTTACTGCTCTAATGGCTGATAGGAGTCTGGCACCGCAGTGAGTTCCTGTTCATTTACTCCCTGGATATCGGCTACACTGCTGATGTGAGAATGAGCTTCCTGGGAAGTCTCTCTTAATAGAGAAATGTGAGAATAAAGAATTCAATTCTGCTGGGATTTTTCCCATTAATCAGGGTTCTGACTGGTTTCACCATTTGAAAAACCCTTTGTTTCCCTCATCTTCATTTTTATTGCATCCCAAGTTTTACAAGGAAACTTAAAAAAAAAAAAAACAAACAGAAATCAAAGGACCAAACAATAACTGTGAACTACTGCCTGAGTAGAGCAGTTTCTTCATACAGTGACACAGAGACAGTCTGCTTTAAAATGTGCACAGCTTCAGGTCTACTAAATATAATTTGTCTTAATACAGGCAATAATCAACACTGGATACATCTGTGAGGTGAGGGGAGGAAGAGGGCTGGGGAGACAAGGGATCCCACATATCTTTCAAGATTATTTCTGTAGTCTCATTAATTTATTTAGGGGCTTGGAAGGGATATTTAATTCACTACAGTAATTGCTTGCCATTGCAAGCAAGACTTAATTCATAAGCAGCCTGATATTGTAGAGTATTTTACAGTTCTTAAGTTGAAGGTGCCCCTGTGCTGCAAAGTACTGTCAGTGTGGAAAAGAGACACAGTAACGTGAAGGATGATTCTTGGAGGGTGTGTGTGAATGGAAATCATAAATGTAGCTGCAGTCCATATAGCCATGCCTGAGCCAGCTGAAAATAGGCTGTTTTGGGTAAGGCTGTCCCATGTCCACCCCAGACTGAAAGCTGAGTGAGCACAAAGGAAAATGGCAATGACTTTTCCTTCTCTGCTATCTGAAAGAACACTTCTGTAAAAAAAACACAAGTTCATCTCCAGGGAAGCTGACATAAAACTGTTCAGATCTAGACTATTTCTTCCATTAAATCTGTGTTACAGGATACTACTTCAGATTGTGCTTCAAAATGTTTCCTGTGTTCAGATCTGTCTTTGGGCTTTATGAACAGCCCCCATTACCTTTCTCCCTCATCATCTGCTTTCTCTGGGAACAATGAAACTGGACATGACTTCAGTGGTGCATGGGAAGCAGGCCCATTCTCATCATATCTGCAATGGGACTTAGGAAAAAATCCTGAATTATGGCAATGTATACCATAATTCAGAATGGAAATGTGTGGTTCTTGACCTTGCAAGTAGAGCCCTGTGTAACCAGGGAATGTCCATGGTCAGAGGGAAGGATTTGCAGTTTTTTGCTACAGTAAAGCTGGATCCTCTGGTAGCCAGACTTTTCATAAGAGAAGGGGTGTCCCTCTCCATTTGGAGATCTCTTACGGGTGATGAGTCTCCTGAAGGAGATTTTTTTTGCTGAACACTTCTTTAAAATAACCTTCTTTTCTTTCCCTGGTTTCTTTTCCCTGAGCTCACTGTGATTTTCACTTTGGTCCTGCCTCAGCCCAGACGTACTGAACATCTTGCTCACATTAGGTTGCCCTGTATAATAAAGGAGTGGGAGAGTGTTGAGAGTGAGTTGAGGAACAGTTCAGGGAAAGAATTTAATGAGGGAGGCTTACAAGTAAGTAGAAGGCTGAAGCCTTGTGAAGGGTTAAAATCTTTCTGGGGTAGAAGTGTTTGAGAGTGGTTTTCTCAGGATAAGGTCTGCATTTGTCTTTCCATTGGCATCACTGGAGCCCCATTGCCTATGGATGGTAACAGCAGTGTTTACGTGTTTGTGAACAAGCCTAGTTCTCCACACAACAGTTCTGTGTAACAGTTTTTGGGTTTTGTTTTAAGGCAAACCTTGTATATGAAATAGCAACTTTCAGAAATTGAAGCCTCCCATTACTTCTAAGAAAAAAAAAATAGAGGGAATTGGGTTCATACTAAATATAGGCTGGTACAGGATTTAGTATGGAATGCTAATATCCTCACATATTTATCCTTATTTCATGAACCATCAGGTCAAAACATGAAAGAATGAACAGCCACAATAGAGATTACATATTGAAGTGAGAGTCATGAAGTTACAGAGAGTCATTCCTGATATTCTAATTTGTGGAAGACTTATTACCTGACATAGAATATCATATGTAGGCATATCAGAAGTTTATTTAATTTTAGTTTAGTCATGCTTTTTGAGCACCACTGCTGCTGGAAATGTGCAAACTTCCCAATGTTCAGAGTTTCTACATACAATGGTATGTGTAGCATGCAAATTATAAATATGAGGAACAAAATTAACAAAGGTGTGTGCAATTCTTCCCATTTTTGGTGTTCCACCCAAACGCTTGTTTGTCCTTTCCCCAGGACCATACTACATGTCCATATTACATGTGTATGTCGTGTGTGCCCTGCCCAACAGCACCGAAAGTTGCTAACTCTTGATAATTTGAGGGCAGACAAAGGAGCATCTGTTGTATGTTGTGGCTTCTTTTTTTTTTTTCTTTTTTATGTCTGCTGATAATGTTGATGCAAATACTTTGATCTTGAAGCAGTTTGACTTCATCGAAGAGATTCTGACCGTGTGGATGTCTAAGTAATTTCCATCAGCTCATAAATCTAAATAATTTTCAAACTCTCCTACTGGTTTTATGATCTCCTGTATTATAGAATCTGGAGTATTTTTTAACTCTTCCGCATTTCTGGCTAAGTCTTTGAGAAGGTGAAAGCTGAGCCTATAGTGTCCTGTTTCTGCGGCAGGAAGAGCACACACAGCATTTGTAGGCCTGGGCAGCTGAAGATGGCTTTCACCTTCTTTGTTCTTGTGCATATGTTTGTCATGCTTAGCATCCATTTTCCTTTTATGCCTTTATTAAAAACCTCCTCCCCATACAACATAAATTTTGTAGCCTACTTGAGCTTTCATTTATGTTGCAAAGGTCTCGCCATGGTAGATATGAATCAAAGACCGATACTTGAATACTTTTTTTTAAATAACTCCTGCGGTTTAGGAGAGGATTATTGTTACCATAAAATCTTCTTTTGAACATTTTTGATGAAGGGTGAACTCTTTCCATGCCTGAATCTGTGCAGTACCCACCCAGAAAATATATCCTGCTCAGACTTCCTCAAAATGCTCTTGACATTTAAAAAATGCTCTGGATTAAGGACTCCCTCACATCTCAGATTAGCACTTTACAGACACAACTTGGGGCTTCCTTTCTCTGATAAAATTGCTATATGAAAAGATGTTTCTTCCAGACTTGTAAGATTTCTGAAAATTTGTGATTTGTAGAAGAAATTACACTTTGCCAGAAGTGTCCAGATTGAACAGAGGAGGAAGGAGAGGAGGAGGACTTTCACACTTACCTCTCCTCAACTTCAGAGTTCCATATTAGACACTGAGTCCTTCTGGTCTCATTCAGACCAAATGAGAGTTTTGGCCAGATTTTCTCAGTAGAATGGCTCCAAGTAGGGCTATTTCATTGCACTGAATATCAGCAGGTTGAAATTGCTGAGGCATCTGTCAGAGAACAGTAACTATCACTGCTTTCCTCTTATCCAAATCCTGCAATAGCACTTTGCAGCTGGAAGGAAACAAAGAGCCATTACTTTCAGTTCATGCTCCTGATCAGGTTATATATTGATAGTTTGTGCTAGGAAGAAGGGTTTATGAGTGCCTCTGGCAACTGGTGGTTTGAGCTGTGCACCTATAAATTCCAAGTTGGCAATATCAAACAAAAATTATTCTCTGGCTATAGCCTGGGGTAACAGAGAGTGGGAAAAGCCAAGATGCACTACTAATCCATAACCACAGAAATTACCTCCATTCCAAAACAAACACTACATAAATTTTTTAAAGCTGGTCAACACAATATATATAATAAAATGTCAGTAGTGTAATTCAAACCAACCTTAGAAATCGTGATATATTGCTTTTGGTCTTTTATGCAGTTCTGTATCAGATTTAACTAAGAACAAATGTTGACAACCATTTTTTGAAGCTCATTCTGCCTAATGAATATTATCACCAAACCATTCTACTTCGATGACAATACTTGTTGAATTATTACCAGACAATACCTACACCCTAATGTAAATATACTAATTATAAATAATTTTTTTCTCCTTTAAAATGTCATAAACATTTGTGAAACTCTATGTAATTATTCTGTTGTTCACAATGCTACAGCTGAGAGCAGACTCTAATGTTAGAGATTTGGCAGCAGTTGCATTTGAAAAGTGATAAACCCATTATGTGTTTGGAATATATCCCCCCATCTGTTGACAAAGTAAAATTATAAAAAAAATTGGACTAAAATAAAATGTTTTTAATAACCAGTTTTCTTTCCCCCAGCAATAAAATAAACACAATCTAATAAATAAAATGTACAACAGTTTACAAAAAGACAATTTTTACCGTTTCATGGGAGATTTTGAAATTTTCTCCATGGATTTTCTCAGGTATTTCAGGCAGGTGTTTGTGCTATGGGTAAGGCTCACTTGCTATAATGAATTTCATTTTGCGGGAATCTACTTAACCCACCCTGCTTAGTTAAATTATTTAGCAAATTAAGTCTGCTTTTTTCCTGACTCTGCTGAATCTGTGCTCCATAGCTAAGGAACAGAAATTGGGATACTGTAAGAGCTGTATGATTCATAAGCCAATTGAGTTTAAAAGGCAGTTACAAAATACAGAAAATACGTGTTATTTTCAGATTTCTCATTAGGGCATGATGCTGCATTTTCATTTTTGTCCTTTGATAAGCATTCTGTCATTAGATCAGAGACCTGCTTGCACATGCTGAGACTTCTCTCCATTTCACTTCTCCCTTCCTCTGCCCTGATCATAGGTTTGGCTGCAAATACCTGCAGTAGCCACTGAACTCCCCAATGTGTTAAGACCTTCACTTAGTTTTGAATTATCAGAAGTTGCACAAGCTAAGGACACATCTCAAGCATGGTCCTCAAATGCCAGGGAATTTTTCTGCCTATTACTGGTATCTAGGAGCCTCTTCTTTACCTCATCTCCAGACCGTATTCTCGCTTGCTCACCTTTTACAAAAGGCTGCTGAACTCTTTGAGTACCTTCAACACCAAATTTTGGTGAATTTAGCACTTATTCTGTAGCCATCATCTTGTGATTTGAATTGCTCTATCTCATGTAAGGGATTCTTTGTTGCAGGCAGGTTGTATGAAATCACCTTTGATTCAAATCAGGATACAGTCAAATGCAAATCCATTTATTCATTTACAATATACAAACAAAAATCACAGTTACAGGCACTTTGGACCACAGGAGACAGAAAATCTTGCTGAAACTACTGTCACCAAGATCCAACCAGAAAACCCCCTCTCCCTGTATTTACCTGACTTGAAGCAGATGCTTGATGTATTACTTTGTACACAGCCAGTGGCTCAGGTTGCATTTCCCAGGGACAACCCATTCTCAGCAGGACATGCCGAATTTTTTAGCTCCTCCCACTCCTGAGGTCCTTTGTATTTCACTTCTCTTTCACTTTCCCCCATTGTACACATTATCCACTTCAACACTGTTCTGCTTATAGCTGTAACATAGCTCTGAGAGATGATGGTTGGACAGTGTGACTAAGCTTCAATACATCCAAAGAACTCATCTAATTAAGAATGAAGACAGTGGAGTACAAAAAAAAAGAGGGTGAGGTATCTCTTTCTGCTTCCTGATTCGCTTTACCTGACAGGTAGAGGAAGAAGCCATACCTGCAGGGCAGGGAGAGTCCAAATTTGTCAGGATCAAATGGAAAGGATGGACGGGATGATCAACACTAGTTTATAATGCATTAACTTCTATAGATATGAGGCATTTCCTTTTGAGCCAGTCACCCCAGGCTGTATTTGCTACAGGTGGAGAGAAAGAAGTATGTATTACCACAGAAAGATTTCTCTCATTAAGCATCTTAGGTCAGGTATGGCTCAAGTTCAAATTGCTCCCTCTCCACAAGTGTCTGTTTACATATTTCCATTTGCAATAATGGTAGCCTTTGGTGGCCTGTACAGATTCAGATATCTGATCTTGGACAGTTGAAGCCTTGGGTGAAAAATATCCTGGATTTAGTGGATGCCTTTCCATGCAGAGCAGGTCTCAGCCTGTGGACTTGAAACCCACCTGTGTGTTGGTAAGCAGCTCAAAGACACAAACTCGCCTCAATGAGAATCAGTTCCTTTGGGGACAACTAGACAGGAATCAGCAAGCTTTGAGTTTCAGTCTTCAGGAGGTGTTTTTACAAGATGGTACACTTCAAATGCTAATGATTATATTATTTAATTCAGGGGGGTCACACCAGACTTTTATTAGAAATTCAGATTTCAGCCTAGTTGTCTTCTCTGCTGGAAGACACTGAGAAAACTATGATAAATTAAGTGTCAAGTATGATATACAGATAAATGTTGCCATGAAGTGTGTTCCTCTGGAATTTAACCAGGCTCATAAGACAGTGTAGCACTGTAAACTAGATTTAGTAGTGGTAAAGTGAATTCAAAATGTCTCTTTTGTATCTGACTACCTGTCAGTCTTCTTTTGCATAACATCTGTGTGATGATAATTTTTTGAAATATATGAAACAAGTTTAAATTTTCAAGAAATGTTTTCTTACAACTATTTTGTAAGTCAGTGTAATTTTCTACCATAAATAGCACTGAGCTTAAGTGTCTGGTGTAATAAGTGTTTTGAGTCCCTTTAGCCTTCACATTCTCAGTTACACATTGATTTTTAGTGTAGTGGATAGATGAGGGAAAGTGAACTCGTTTGTGAAATCAAGGAATGCATCTGGCCTTTCCTTAATTCAGATATGGTCTTTCTGGGAAGCATTTAGCCTAACATTACGAAGTGTCACTTTCTACTTATCAGCTGGAACTGGCATGAAGGTGGGCTCTCCAGATCCACTTCACAGTCACAGTGACTGGTTTCTGAAAATAGAGAGGTCAGTCAGGTGATTCAGTCAGGCTGTTATGACAGCTGAATTCTTATGTTCTTCCCTGATTTCACAGCAGTCTCCCTAGATAAGGCTTTGAAAGACAGAGCTAATAGGGTGCTTGTCAGCAACATGGCTTTACTTGTTAGGAAGCTGGGGGTACTTATGTTACTCAGATGATGGTGGTGCTGCTCCCTATTTCCTTCATCTGGATATTCCTACTTCAGGGAAGAGAATGCTGAACAGCAGTGATGTGTATGATTTCTTCAGGCCAACTTGATGCCTTTCCTTTGAGAAGAGGGCAATGTGGTTCTTTTATCAAAGCCTTGGAAAGCCATGCCAAAGGATGGGTCGTTCATTCTTATCCACTGAGAAAATAGGATTGTTGAAGGACCTGGCTGTCAGCTTGCAATTCTTCATGTTTGTTTTCTGTCTCATATGACCTGGTTGCTGCTCAGCTCATGCCCTGTTGGCATATCTAGCATTACGAGGAAAAGTCTTTTGAAAATCAGATATATATAAACTATCCACCTGCTGCCTGACAATCCTAGTTTGCTGACTTTGGAGTTTGCTCCTCTTAATTGTCCATCACCCTGAAAACAATTTTTAAAAATCCTAAAAAAACCTTCATGAAAATGTTGCAGTTTTTGATAATCTCTGCACTTCTGCAATAAAATCAGTAACTTTTAAGTAAACTTGGCTAAAAAAGTGCCAAGCTATGCAAACTTACCAGTTTAATTTTTTTTTTTTAATACAAAGAACATCTTTGCAGCTGTGGGTGTATAACTAACAAAAATAGAGGCCATCAGCTGGAGTATTTTCAATAGTACATGTAGCCTGCCAAGTCTAGAAAATCTACTTAAATAGAAAAATAATTTTACATGGTTTTATTTTTGTTTCTGAAGTTTGGGTTACACCTATTAGGTACAATTAGATATGGACTCTCTAGTAACAGCTATTTTGAACAATAATAACCTTAGGGTGCAGCATAGCTTATTTATTTCTGTTTTGCTGAATTATATAATAAATATATTATAAGAATAAGATTGCACAAAATGTGCAAATAGAAAGAAAGGTAGAATTTCAAATGAGCTTGAGGTTGAAAGTTGTTTCACCAAAAATGTGGTTTTGAGCTAAAACTGGTTGAATACTCTCAGAGAATACAGAACAGTGAGGATATAGTGTTTGATATACTTTGCACATTTAGATGTAGTTTACACATACCAACTTAGACCTAAATGATTGAAGAATCCTCAATAGCACACAAATGGATAAGCGGTAGATGGTAAAATATAATTGCTAGGGAAACCTGGGGTTTTTTCTGTTGTTCTAAACCTTATTTAGCTGTTGTCTGTACATAAGCAAAAGTATTTGTATAGAATCCCCCTTAAGTTCCAGAGTCTTCTCAGAAATTATTTTACATCTAAAAATTACTTTTTCTTTTACAATGTTTTCCCATGCTTAGAGAAGATCTACTTTATCACAGAAAATAATACTTACTACACTTATTATCACACTACGTTGAACTCATTATTTAGAATTGTATGAGATGCATTTCAAAATCCAAGTTTTTCATAAAATCTCCTCTGTCCAAGTGTCAAAAGGCATTGAGATCAATATTAGACTGAAAAATTTAAGGTAAAGTATTCACTGAGAAGAGAATGTTAGACAAGAGCGACCACCGTGCCGCCTAAACCAGTCTTGCAAATGAGTTATTCTAGGCTGCAAAAGGGTTGTATGCATTTGCTAATTATCATCTTTTGCCAACTGCGTGTCACTCTGGACAAGCCCAGAACATATGCAAAAGCTCTGCAGTCAGTATACATCGTCACTGGCACTTAGGATACTCATTAAACTAGAAGATATATTCTGGTTTTTTGAATAAAAATACTTCTGTCTAAAATGTTGCTGTATATTCATCTATTGTGACATTTATACGATTGCCTTTTATATCTTCATGGTTTTCTCCCCAGTAATATATTTTCCAGTCAACCACTATGTACTTTCCTGTGAGTCTTATTGAGGAGCTAGGCTTGGTACCTGCCTGTAAAACGAAAGCTATTTTGTATAATTTACTGCAATGCATGGTTGAAATGCCAGCCTGTAGCAGAACACACATAACTACCTTAGTTCAATAAGGTCCAGCTGCAAATGAAGGTTTAGATGGACTGTAGGTGTTGTCCCTCTCCCACCCCTGGCAATTTCAGGGTCCAGTGCAGAAGGAACACATTTTTTAATATGAAATGTCTGATCATGCGCTCAAAATTGCTGTTCTCTTCCTGCCTTGAGTGAGAACATGGGTCCCTCAGAGGAGGGGTTTGAAGCCCAGGCTCCTCTTCCCCTACTTTCTCATGCTATTGGCTTGACTTGTATGGGATTAATAACCAGATGAAGGAGCAGAGGGGGAGTCAGTAGTAACGTGATCTAACTCAGGACCCTCTTGCCTCAGCCCCATGCATGAGGACCATTGGTGCCACACCTTGGCAGGGAGCAGTTGGTGCCTCTCACACATCAGCAGCAGAGTCGTGTGATGGCTTCAGAGAGCAGCACCCGCCCAGCCCAGCCAGGATTACACCTCTGCTGCCTCCCCTGCAGCTCAGGGGAGCACAGCTGTAGTCGAGCACTTCGCTTGGCCCTCGGCACTGCTGCTCCTGGGGATGTGCAATGTGCTTCCACCGAAACTTGGACTGTGGAGGCTGAGACATCAGGGGGAATCCTCCTCATTTTGGCCTGGAAACTGAACATGTATGGGATGCAAATGTGAAATCAGTCCTTGTCACATATTTGTCATTATTTTCAGGAATTCTAGCCCATCTGATATAAAAAACAGTTTCATTAATCAGTCAAGCTAACTCGCATCCATTGACAAATTATTCACACCAGAGCAGGACATAAGTGTTTCAAATCCAGGACAAACTGAGCTCATTCTGCCCACTGGTTGGTGGCATTTTTGTCCTCTCAAACGAGCTGGAGACTCTTTGTAGAAATTCCTCTACCTTGGGGTGCTGTTACACAAGGCAAATAAATTACCTGAGGAATTTTAAAGGTGGAACTATATTAGTCTGGAAATTCTCAGTGAAAACACTATATGTGTCACCTGTCCCTCCATGAAAAATATAAATTAAATAATAGGGATTATTAACTTCTATATGCTTGAGGTTAAATTTTCAGCTAATGTAAAATGTCTCAAGGCAGTGTATTCTGTAGTTTACCTCAAAGAGTTTAAATGGTATGGATGGGGTATCTTTTGACTTATTGATTTTGCCTTTTTTTTTTTTTTTTTAACTGATTAAAACTACAAAATCCTGGACAATATAGTAACAGAAAAAATGAATCAAATTATGACAGTCTTCATTGTGACATTATCCTATGGAAAATAGTAGTTTACAAGTAATTTATGGATTAATTAAAATAATAAGATTATTTACCATCACAATAATTGTGAAAGATATCATTTTGATGAGTTTTCAAATGTGTAAAAAGAATAACAATGATTTCATGAAAGACATCCAGCTAACATTGAGTACTCTTTTGATGAAGAACTAAGAGTCACTTCTATGTCAGTATCTCAAAAAATAGTTGTTTCCAGCATCCAAACTGTGGTTGCTCACCATGGACAGACCCATAAACCAAGCCAGCTGTTTGGCAGATTTTCATCTATGTAAATCCTTATGTAAACTAATTATATGGCCACAGCTTATAAACTTTATAAGAAAGCAATGACTGGACTTGTTTTTCTTATCAGTTTCACATATTGAAACTTAACTGTAGATGTTGCAAAATTAATCACTAGGCCAGGGAGTCTATAAACTGTACTGTATTGCATAGGCATATAAATGCCCAGTCCTTTTTTTTCTGCTTTAAATACCAGCTTTAGTCCATTCATGTTTAGAGTTTGGAAGTAACACACACACCCACACACCCAACACAACCACATACACCCCGAAGCCTAAATAAAACCAGTCCACAGTAAAGCCCTTGAAAATTATAAGCATAAACTGCAGCTTTAAGGATCCAAATGAAATATTCATATGTACTAAACATCTTGTATCAGGAGGTGGTTTTCTTGATGTTGTCATAAGTCAGCCCTTTGCTCCTTGTGCCTGCTTCAAATACTTTTATCCCTGGGAGCACGAGGCTTGCTTCATCCTGCTTGCTTGTCAGCGGGGTTGATGCACGGCATTATAAAAGGAATTCTCCACAACTGCTGCTCACAGGCAGCACTTTTAGCTCTACACACACAACCTGCAAGGTTCTCTATCAACAAATTATTATTTATACAAAGCTTCCCCAGTAAATTGAGCCTTTCTTTTATTATTGCTCATGTAGAGAAAGCAGCATTCTCCTCAACAGTGGTAGGATCTGGACGAGGAATATGCCTTGCAGCTCCTGCATCATTTCTCCTGGAAGGCAATGACTTGTAGTCCAGTGCTTAACCGAGGATGAACTGGCAGAAAGGCAGCCAATAACTGTGCATTATTTACACTGTAGGCATATTTTAGTTGCACAGTTGTATCCTTAAAGCTGCATCTCCCTTAGCTGAGAGATTTGTTGCATTTAACTGGTTTGGCCAAAGCTGCTTCATGTTCCACAAGCAGCTCTCAGAGACTCCCTGGAATCAGTAGCTCAGATTTCTAGAGAGAAAAAAGGCAAGATTTACTTTGTGACAGAAATGGGCAGTAGAAGCATTGGAAAAGACTTGTGACGTAAACTGGAGATCTGTGTGTATTGTCTGTTTACTATAAGAGGCCCTGAAACAGATGGGGGTACACTAATGTAATTAGCACAAATCAACAAATAAACCAAAGGAATTTTAATATCTTGGCACAATTATTATTAGTAGTAGTAACATAAATTATTATTGTCTTTTTTATGAGTCTGTCTTGTTTGGGTACCCCTACCTATGAATGAAATAGAGTGAGAGTATTTTTTATTCTTGTAACCCATGGCAAATTTCTCATGTAAAGGTTTGCATGGGCACAAAAGCCTCTAATTTGTGACTAGATTGTATTTAACACCATGCTGAGAGACTTAATGAAAAGAACAGTATTAATTAAAGTAATAGCAATATCTATTTTCTATTCAATTGCAATGATGCATTTTTAAATCAATTTGTTGAATAAAATACAAAATTAGGGGTGACATTTGTATAATGATGGAATGTTGGTTGTGACATATCAAACAGTTTCATAGGACACTTAACATAGCAATCCTCTCTTCTCTCATATCTCCCACAGCTTCAAACCAATCAAGTTAGGTCATTATACTTTCAAAGGGTGATTGATATAAATAGATATCTGCTAAAATGTATATTGTATTCTAATAAGGTTCCCAAATATTGGCTTTTGTTTATTTTGATGATTGTTTAAGGAATATTATTTCTAAATTTAAAGGAAATTACAAGGGCAACAAACTGAATTATTCGTTGCTATTCTGCTATTGAGAATTAGAAAACTTCTGGGAGGAAAATATTTTGCTTACCATTGTTACCTTAAATTAGACAACTGACACATAGATATACATATGCCACCACTTACTTGCTGTAATCTTTGTAGAGTCCTCAGCAGTTCCAAAAGGTAACTTATCCCCCCTGTTTTGTTATGCTGAGCAGGCAGGATAGATCTCTAACTTTCAATGCCCAAAATAAGATTAAATTTATTCCATGTTATCAGATACTGAGAGATATCCAAAATTTCTCTCATCAGATCTTTTCTCTTGGTGAGGTCTATTACATATGATTATTTCCTGCTCATAAGGGTCCTAAATATCCCTTAAAGGTTTAGATTTTTCTTGTTATTTTATACTTCTGCTAACCAAAGTAACTTTAGTAGCTTCTCTTATGACAATCATAAGAGTTGCAGAGGTCACTCTGTAACCCATGGGATTTTTTCCCGAGATCCCAGGAAAAACAACCACCCAGAAGTGCATACCTTTGGCATATAATTAGCACATAAGAATTTCTCAAAAATAATTGTTTGTTCATAATGATAATGGGAATGCTTTGAAAAAAGTTGCATTGGAATGAAAAACAATCACTGAATTCTTTGCATATTTTATTTTTCTTTTTGATTTCCAACTCACACACATCTGGCATATTTTACATCTTTGCAATAAAACATGGTTACAATAGCTTAAGGAATTTATATATCCAAAATATTTCACCATGATCTCAAGATGAAATGAACTTGTCTTCCAGATGTTCAATAGTCTCCCAATTCTAAGCTACAAACTCAAGATATTGCTTACAGACAGGTGATGAATAACTTAATCATTACATAGATCCCCATGATTTCCGGACCTTATAAATACAAACAACAATGAAGAAGGAAATTCAGGGCTAAACTTACTAATACAAGGTGGATAACAAATAAGTAATCACATCAATAAATAATGATATGTTCCTGGTGCAAAGTGCCAATACAAAGAATCCATTATCTTTTTAAATAAATGACTGCAAGTGAGTGTAAATTCTGAGAAAATTACATTCCTGTTACATGCCTCATAGCCCTACCGACACAATATGTACATCTATGACAATACAGTCACCAAATATACAAAGAAGAAACATGAATTAAAGTGTATATACCCCTGGGTGTGTAATTTAATCAGTATAATGTGCAGAAAATTATTCTGATAGTTATCATTACAGTATTGTAAAAGATGACGTGCCTTAGTCTGAGTGGCTTCAGGTGAGATTTTCAGAAGAACTGAAAAGAACAACCTCAGTCACCTTTGAAATGAAGCTAAGGCTGTCAAATAAACCAAGCTCTTCAGATTAAAAATAAGGGAAAAAAAACCAGTGGGGGCTCTCTTGCCCATAATTTATATGCCAAATGTTAATAATCCAGAAGTATAGCACTTTGTCTGTATTGGGAATCATTAAGCATTACAACGCATTAAACTGAACTTCCCTCTTTTCTCCCTTTCTCTCTAGTCTTTAAATTTAAAAGGGAGGAAATTAATTTCTACTGTATAAAGTATAAATATGGCAAATGATGGCTTTTTATCCAAATGCTTTGTGAGCAGAACTCCACTTAAGAGGGGTAAACTTTTTTAGATTCAAAAAGTGAAAAATGTGTTGGTGAAAATGTCAGAATTACTATTTGCTCCCAAATTCAACCCTTTAACACAAGCTGTACCCTTAGGCAGATCTCCAGTCTGATTTGTGTGAATGCACCTGTTCCTTCAAGACATCAGGTTTAAAGTACATGCAAGTTGTAACTCCACAATAAAATTAAGAAACAATTTTGTTCTTTATACAAGGTTTTACTTTTACAAAAGTATCCCTTTAAAGTTAAGATGTGCATCTGATGTACAAAGTATCAAACATATTTTTTTTAATCTCAGCTTGAAAAGAGGCTGGAGATGGGATGCATGTTAGGTTCAAAGCCTAAACATTGAAATAACTGGACACAAAGTTTCCCAGAATTTTCAAAAGTCTCTTGTGGCGCATCCTACTACCTTTTCTCAATAAACAAAGATATATGAAATAATTACCAAAACATTTCCTAATTCATATAATTTACATGATACAAGCTTGCTTTTCAGCAGCTGGTGTTCAGTTGTGAAAAAACACACAAAGTAAAATGGTTGCTGACTACAATGTACAGCTATTGCTGGGTGTAATGGAATGTACAACGGAGGTCAATGCAGACGTGGTTTTCCACCAGAGACTACACCTTTCTTTGCAGCACTTGTGCTCTCAGCTTTACCTGGGCTTTCAGTTCTTCACTGCACTTCAGTATCTGTTCTGATGTTCATAATGCCACCGGTTAAAATCTATATTAAAAGCTACGATGCTGCCAGAAGCCATGCCAGTAATCAGAGTTCTGAAAAAGATATCAAAGAAGCTGATGTTAATTCTCTTTTGCCTTCTTGAGCTATGGTTTTTCATAGACAGAAAACAGCTAAAAGAACAAGGCACTTTTTGCTACACTGTCTGAAGTTCTTAAACTTGGCTGAAAATCAGAAATGTATGTCAAACTTTTCCAATTGGTTTTAAGGCATTTAATAGGCACTACTGCACTCAGATCTAATCTGACTATTATTTATTCTTAAATTAGTGCAATTTTAGTCATATTTTGCTATCTGAGTGTCTGGCTTACTGACTTCAGTGAAATAAGACCTCACCTTAATGTTAAGTGCTTCCATGATGAGGTTCAAGTATCACAGTAAGTGTTGAATCAGATAAATTAACAAGAAAATAACTGAGTAATTTTTTCTTATACATCCTGTTAATGACTCTATGCCATATATTCAAAGTTCATAGAGATGTATACTTTCTGTAATTTTAGTATTTACATACAAATATAATGGAAAATTCACCTCTGATCATGAGACAAATCCATAGCTCTTATGCCAGCATCACAGCCAGGGTAAATATAGAGCTGCTTGAAGTCACAGGCCTGCCATACTTCCACTACACCATTGTCTCCTCCTGTCACCAGGTTCTGACCATCACTGCTCAGGAGGATGGCCTTCAAGAGAAAATGAAAAATACCAAGCACACAGTTAGCTTTTATAGAAATGGATCAATATTTGCAAAACTGAATTGACTTAAAACTATTTCTTATGTTCTGCCCACTTTTATTTGAAGCAAAATGCTTCCTCTCCTCTTTCTCTCTAGTCCAAAAATAAACCAACACGTTTTGTATTTTCAAAATTTAAACACAAATGTGTGGTATTAAACATGATAGATAACAAAAAAAGCTCCTTGGCTGAATCTGCCAATACTTGCATTCAGCACATTTCTACATACCAGAATTTGTTCTACAATACTCAGTGTTATCACTACAACCTAAAGCACAGCAGTGATCTGCATTCCTAATGCTGCTTCAAGTGCAAGTGACAGAGGCAGAGCCCTGCAGGCATGAATTCATGTCTTGACTAATAAATGAAGAATGAGGACTTTTCTGAGCATTTTGTTTCAAAGACCTATTTCCCACTGAAATTTAATTCCAAACAAAAATTGTGGGAATATTGTGGGCTCTTGTTCTTATTTATTCTGGAAAAGCTTAAGTGGATTTTGATATTTGGAGATGGTGATGAAAGAATGTGTTTGAACGGCGTAACCAGGAGACAGCAATTTTATATATATGACTTCCTCTAAACCATGTGGCAAATAAATTCAGTTTATTTTAATAAATAAAGGCAACACAAAACAAATTCTTGTTTGCATTTAGATTTACCCTGGTTGAATCATTGATCTCCATCTGAGCTAAGAGTTTGCCATTAATGCTGAAATTGCTGAACCGTCCTCGTTCATAGTAGATGATGCAGTGACCTTCACTAGATACTGAAATTAAGCGAGGGTACAGGCAGTTTTCTGTTCCTTCCAGGGCTCTCAGCAAGTCTCCAGTAATTGTGTGTACTAGGCAAGGACCTTCTGTATATGAAAACATAATATATCATATATTTGCTGTTTATACAAACGATATAGTCTGTGCACAAAAATGATGCATAATACACTTTTATATCACATTAGTGCTGCATAGATATAAGAAGCTGCAATGTTTACTTAAAGAATTTAAAATGCACAACAGAAGAGGAAATGCAAGAGCTAGCATGTTCAGAAAATAAATACAATATGCCCAGAAGCATATTATTCAGTTAGACTGGTAGGAGTTTCCCTTGATCTGTCTTCTAAAACACTCTTTTCTCAAGCATTCAGAAGCTTCACTCAGTGATTTTCTCCAACAACATGAACTTTCTTTAGCCTGCCCATTCACATTAACAAGATGTGGTCCCATCAGTGACTAGTGGGAGCAACTCCCATAGGGCATGTAATCATATGATTGCATATTTCTCCTATAGAAAATGGCAGTTCCTGTAGATCCTCTCCCCAATAAATATTTGTTATGCATAGATTTCAGTCCTGATTTGTTTCAGCAATGGGAGTCATGTGAAAGCAAATAGAGTCACAATGATACGTGGACAATAAGAAATTTTAGGAGATCACGCTGTAATTCCATTTGCTCCAGAGAGATTTTAATATGAGATTTTAATGTCATCTTATTACACTCATGAAAGAAACAAACAGCTATGAAATCTACAATGTACGATGCAAAACTAAGCTTATTTACATTTCAAGAACAATGAGAAAAGATTTTTTTGAAAGTGAGATCTGTATTCCTACTAAGAAAAAGGGTCTCTTCGCTGCTAAATGTCAAAGGAAATTCTAAATGTTTTCTTTTATGAATCACAGGATAATTCTGGACAGCACAGTAATCTCTCCCTTATACAACTTGTTCATGACCCTGAAAGTAAATTCATATTGGCAGTCTCAGCCACCTCCTGTTAAGTCCTTATAACTTCTTTGAAATTCACACAGCACCTGGGTTTGCCCAGGTAGAATGAATCAGCATCAGCACATTTATCTGTGAACCCTCTGATACAGGCTTTTATCTGTGTTTGCATAAAGTCTTATGCAGAGGGACCCCAAGTTTGGCTGCATCCATGGGATACCACTGTAATGGAAATAATTTATTTTTTCAAACAGTTGAGTTTCAGCTTTGGAAATACTGAAGTGCCAGGATATTACAAAAAGTAATGCCTTCACCTTTAGAATGATTACCTTGTCAGAATTTTCAAAAGAAAATACCTTCATAGCTGAATGGTCATGGGCACAAAATGGCACATCTGATTTAGGATGCCCTGTAAGGACATACACACTGACCATTGGGTTTGTTGGGTAAGAACGTGGAAGCTTCAACCTGATTCACAAGATTGTCCACAGAGGAGTCCTAAATGTGCTGTTTTCCTGCTTCAGTAGGTTCTCAAGTGCTGCATGTGTCGTCACAGTGCCACAGCCAGTTCCAGAGGAGCAGCTGCCCACCAGGAAGCACAGGCTGAGCTCAGACTGCATGGCGGGCAAATGCAACACTGCCATGAGATGCAATCTAAGAAGCTGGAAAGGGACTGAAACTAACAGATATGGAGAAAAAGCTTTTAAAAAGGCATATATTGGAAAACAGCAATTTAAAAAATTTAGCTCTGCACTTTTATATGGTTTAATGTTTCAAAAGGAAGAACATGGGAAGACTACTTCAAGAGACAGACTGGGCTTCCATTCCTCTTGATCAATTATAAACTTATTCTGAATTTGATTTAAAAATCTTTCATTCTCTATCAGCTTTTACTTCTAAAAATGTGAAAGTTACCAAAGCAGCAAGTAGTTAATGAATTAGTAGATAACTGAGTACAGATTCCATCTATATTAAGAAGAGGAAATTTGCAAGAAGATAGTTGGAAAGGGTGGACAGAGTGTATGAAGCTGCCTTAAAGGAGCAGCAGTGCATCAAGAAAAAAGCAGTGCATCAAGAAAAAAGATTTATCTCCAGCATCACTGTACATTCTTTTCACAAATGTCTTGGTTTTGCCTATGACTGCTATGTAGTATGCCATTACAAGAGTTAATGACCCATTAGGGTTTCCTGTTAAAAATGGCTTTACTCAAAAGTTTCACACTCAGCTTTAAAAATAAATGTTGAGCTTCAAGACAGTATAAAAAGCAATAACCCAGGAGCTCAGTTGTGAGCAAAACCTGGCAGAGCAAGCATCACATCCTTCTTACCCTCAGAAGCAGCAAACCCAAAAATGAGCACAAAGATATCCATGGGGATGACTAAAACAGGCATCTATGTAGATAGAGACAGCAAGTCACTGGATGTAGATGCAGGAGTAGAGTGGAGCTGAGATTGGAAGACATATAAGGAAAAAATAGGGTGATGCAAAGAAAGAAAATAAAAAGGGAAAAGAGATGATGAAGCACAAAAGAAACTAACAAAAAAGGGGAAAAGGGAGAGCCAAATAGGAAAGGAAAAGAGAAAAAGGTATGCAGTTTGACAAGTTAAGAAGCTGAATGAGAGACGTCAGTGGGGGAAAAAAGTGGACATGGAATTAAGGAGAAGTAGGAGAAGATGGGCAGAAGCATTGAAATGAAATAAATTAAGAAGAAACAGAGTAAGAAAGGATGAAGCAAATATTCATTGAGGCTGGTGCTTTATTTACATTGATTACCAGTCATACAGGATATTACTACAGGCTTGGAAAAGTATTTTGAACACTTGTGTTAGCAATTGTTGGGTGCTGTGGATTCCATAGACAACAGGGAGAGCCTGCAACTGCTCAGTATTTAGAAAACATCACAGAAAACCCTACTGGACAGAATGCTACGCATAGTCCCAAAGCAAACTGATCCTGCTTCCCTGGAGAGTGAGGTCAGTCCTACAAACTGCCTCTCAATTAAGATCAAGGTGAGAATTTTGAGCTGGTCCTCCCTGAAATACATGTCTCTGTCAACAGGTTTCTTTGAAATCACTAGATGTCATTGTAATTATTGTATATATTTTTATAAAATACACTTCCAAATCTAGGCTGAATAGCTGCATAAAATGATGATTGGAAGGAATGATCGACTTAATTTGTGTCTAAACTTGTAAGCAGAGATAGTAAATAATTTTCAGAGAAAAGTGCTTCAGACTCTCCTACAATTACAACAGATTTTAGGAATAATTAAAACACATATGTCTTGAGGGAAGTCAGAGAAATACCACTAAAAAAGAGTATAAAAATGTTAAGACTTAAATCATAAAAATGTTTCTGACCTTTAGCACCACTGATAACAAGTCCCAGCTCTGCACAGACTGACACGCAGACAACTTCATGGTCATGACCAGTTAGAACAGCGCGAGGAGCTGGATAATCACCTGTTAAAAAACAATTTTAAAAGTGAAAAAAAAAAACCAAAAAAGAAAACAAGAGTATGCCAAATCAAATACGGTTTATCAACAAAAGAACTTTGCTGTAATTTGCTTGAAATCATTAAGCATGAGAGGTGCAGTGGGATTAAGTATTTCATACTTAGGATACCGAGCAAAATGTGTTCAGATATCATAAAGCTTCAAAACCATAACTTCCCAATGCATTAATGAATTAATTAAAAGAACACAAAGTGTGCTGCTATTAAAAGCAGCTGTAATGTAAAGGTCTGCTATTGAACATATATGTCTCCAGACTTACTCTATGAACCTAAAAATTTAGGCTGTTCCTTTAATAATGATCCTAATTAGTTTCATGAAACTGCAGGCAGGAAAAAAAGAAAAGAACTCTGTTCTAGAAACATACTACTGCTGCATAGGTAATATTGATTCAGAGTCACATGGGATGGTCAAAAATTAAAATATGTCTAAAAATGGTTATTGGTATGTATAATAATGTATTTATTTATTTATAGATAGTATATATATATATATATATATTCATGACTGAAATATATTTTATTTTGATTTCAAACAAATGGGCATTTATAGAGTATTTACATGATGAACAGCAAAATTTCTATTGTTTCTGATAATAACAGATGCTGATGAGCTAATTGGTTAGCATTTGATATTGCTCCACCAGGCTAAGAAAGTCAATTGGCAACAAAAAATTAGCAACTTGCTAGATAGCACAGAGTTATATATCATTATATTTTCATTGTACAAATGAAATACAGAAAATTGCGATATTCAAAATGACTGGAGCTCTGCAAGTGTAGTTCACATACTTAAAGAAATTACCTAGGGAAGTACAGATAAATTACTGTAACATTAATTCTGTATAAAATAACAAAATGGTTAATACAACTTTTCTCAACAAGAATTGGAAGCAAAAATCTCATTAATACCAGTATTGGACTGGAAGATTTATCTGGTTTTGCTGGGATGAGGGGTACAGTTGGTAAAGATAGCTATATTAAATCAGGCTCCAATTACTTTTTTCAACATATTTGTCATAGTAGTACAATATTTTGATTTAAACCAGTCTTATATGCAACTGACTGTGGACAGCATGGATGGCACAGAAGCTGGCTCAATGACAAATCTTAATTTTTTTTTTTCCATAGAGAGGTATGTAATATGAGCTCTACAAAAGGATTTTGGAAATCAGGGTTTGGAAATATGCTTTCAGTTAGGAGCTGGAAATTGATTCTTAAATCAAATAATAACCAATAATATTATCTATGGGATAATATAAAATCTTGGCTTGTAATAAAATAATTGATGAAAAGCTTCATGGGCAACTGTATAATGAGAAGAGAAAGACATTATTATGTCATTATTATATCATTGCCTAGTTAAATAAAAAAGTAGCAAAACGTGTTTTTATTTATTTTCAATGCAGCCAGGTGGAAGTTGACGTTCCTGGACAAGCACAAGCTCTGTTCACTGGAGAGAAGATTCTGTTCTGAGAAAAAAGTGATATAGAGTAGGATTTACAGAAAACTCCCTCACTGTGAACTTTTGGTGAAATAGCTTAGATCAGCAAATAAGAGGCAAGAACTACTCTGCAACTGAAGACAGAAAGATGAAAGTCTTGTTGCCACATTTACAGAAATGAGCTCAGAGGGTCACACAAGTGACACAGGAGAGTAAGGCAGGAAGCTGCACAGTGTTTAAAGTGGGTTTTTTTCTCTCTGCATAAGCAGCAAAGTGGTGACTTGAAGTATTGACTCTCTGCTAACTGGGAGTCACAGGCACAAATGTCCAATAACCCAGAAACTTGTCTTGTAGCTAATGGCACAGAGAGGTCCAACGGGTGAATGGCTGCACACATTTCAACTCTGGAATAAAATGCAGTTTCCTAAGTGGAAATGAAGTTAAACACTAAACCAAAAGGGAACTATATGAGTAGCTTAAAAGTATTGCATGGGTTTTTGAAAGATGTGCATTAGGAATGAAGGCTTGGATAGACTTTGTGGGTCAATGAATTTAGTCTTCTTTTACTGCAGACACTCACATGATATAAACAGCTAATGAAATGGCTACCTTGGTATGTGATGTGGAAGGATGTTCTAGACTGCTCCTACTCTAAAGGATAGAAATATTCTGAATTCCATTTTGAATTTGGTCTTGTCTACCTAGCACCTCTTTGTTCTTGTGTTAGCATTGTCCTTTAGCTTCAGGTCTTCTTCTCTAGCATTTTCCCCTCTTATGGACTTAAAGAATAAATCAGTCTTTCCTTTTGAGTCTGTTAGCCAAACCAAACCCTATAAATTCCTTTGAAGGGATGGGCTTGCCATTTTCTAGCCATTGTAGCAATGCATTTCTTCGCCTGTCTTAACTCATTCTTAAAATTTGGGTATCCAGAAATGTATAGAATCATAGCTCTCAGAAATTTAGTATGGATCTACAGCTTTTCTTGTCAAACCCTACATCTTCTGTCATCAAAATTTAATAACAATTCCATGAGTTTTAATGTCTTTCTGACCAAGATGAGAACTACCAACCATGGATTTACAGACTTCAGTTTTGGACACAATAGTACAGAGTGTGTCAGTCTAACTGGTCTTGTTATTCCAATATACAGACACATTAAACATTTCTACCTCTACTGCAAACAGGTATCTCAATAAATCCTAGTTTCCCAAACTTTAATCTATACTGCAAGAAAATAATCTTTTTAATCTGGAAATTGAAGATGTGAACTGAAAACTGAGATTTACTGCTAGGGAAGCATGGATGTCAAAAGAAACAGAAAGAATCTTTGTGTAGCTCATCAAAGATATTTTGATTTTTATCATTTTCCCATCAACATTACTTTGAGAATCCCATCTCATTTCAAGGTTTTCTTTTCTCCTAGTGCATAACATAAAAACAAACAAATAAAAAAGAGCAATTAATTAAGTTCAAAGTTCTCCACTTTATTTTTTCTTTTGTACGTCCTCCTGGAAAAAAAGAGGATTATGCTCAATGGCTATCTTGGCTCATGCTATGATTATAAAGATGTCATCAGACTGCTTCAAACTGGATGACTGAAACTATTAAATGGATAAAATTTTTGAAGGAAAAGAAATAATGCAATTTTCAAAAGGACATTTTCCTCAGTGCTTCCTAGGAAAGTTCCATAATATCAAGGAACTGTAAAATTCCAGAATACACCAAATAAGCATATTTTATTGACTTCTTGATTTAGAAAGGAAAATGCTTATGAGAAACAACTTCCCTGAAACATAGATCTATGAGTCTTATTTTGTCCTGTTTTTCAGTAAATACAAATTAATAATGGAATAACAATATTAGGAGTAACTGTCCAGTAGTAATGGAAAATGGGATTTTTTTTTTCCCTTTGGGCTCAAAGGAAAAATTATTCACTGAGACTCTCTACAGAAAAAGCTGTGGCATGAACCTCAGTCATGTTACGTTTTATTGCAAAGGAAAGAAGCTGTGAACTCCAGGAATCATTCAAAATCTAGCAAAATATTCTGTCACTGTCACATCACCACCGATAGATGCAGCCAGAGGTTAAAGGCTGCAGCTCTAAGGGAATTGCAGGTGAAAATATCCTACCTAAGAACTGAGATACCATCACTGTAAACTCCCTGTGATTTCCCCAAAGGTGCACCTTTGAACTGAATTACTAGAGGGCAGAAGGAAAACAAAAATGTGTGGTATTTCCAAACAAGTAAATTTTTCTAGAAAGTCTAAAATAAAACACATATTTCCTTCTTGCTGAAGAATATAATGCCTAATATTATTGTGAGGTTCTTTGGGAACAGATGGTGCTCCTGCATAACAAGGAAAAATGAAGAGGGAAAGAAAGACAAAAGACTGTTACTATTTCTCTCATATTGTTCTTTTCCAGGAATTATGTACATATTTCTATGGGGACACATCTAGGAGTCTTCTGTATAAAGCAACATGAGAGCACATGGCAAATTTTAGCTTCCATTTCATCTCTCACTTTGAAAAAAGCAAGTACAAGGCTATACCTGAATTACTTGCTGAAAAGGAATTTACTTTGCTATTTTCTTTACTGTCAAGACTTTCCAGGGATGCTGAAAAGAAATATTAAAATGTAGAGGGATATAAAACATCAGAAAACAAAATTTTAGAAAATAGAATTGCTTTCATGGAAGCAAAAATTAAGGAGCCTTCTCAAATTTTTACTGTCAGAAAAAAACATCTTAGAGTTTGATAAAGCGATAATGCTACAACAAATAAATATTAATATCTCAAAACAGAAAACTATCAATAACAATGCCCACAACATGAGGGAGCAATGAGTTTAAAAGAAAGACTGTTGACAGGAAAATATTAGTATATTCAAAATATTCCCAGCTCTGGGAAGAAGAGCTGGTTTATTTGCTGAGGAGTGCCGTATATAGCTACAAACAGTTCACCCAGGTGAGAAGGCTTTCAGGTACCTTGTACTAATCCAGAAGGTAAAATACAGTGGAGTACGGGAGATTATGGATTTGTAGCATCTCTTCCTATGTCTTACACTAAATTGTTTTGGGATCTTGGGCAAGTTGTATAACCACCCTGCACAGTATAATTCCCATGGAACATGCTGCATAGCCTGGGCACAGACATCTGTTGATAAAATACTAGAGATAACTGCATTATCTCAGATGGATTATTGGCTCTTTTACCTTTGTCTCAGAAGAGAGATGTCTTTGGCAACCAGGGCAGAGATGGTACCAGTAAAAATTACAAACCTAGTTTTCAAAAGTCTTCTGCTCTGGCAGAGCAGTGCTAACATACTTTTATTTCAAAAATTAATACCTAAATTGTACATACTTACAAGTACCATAATAACCCCTTAAACAAACAAAGCAGATAGCACATATGCCCATATGCTAGTGCAGGGCCTTCAGACAGCCACCCAGTCTTCCTGGTGCAGAGCACACTGGTGACTATTTTTAAACTGCTCCTATTTAAAGGCTAAGCTAGGGCATATTAAAATGTAGAAGGATATAAAATGACAAGTGGAAGTTCTGAGTTCAGAATAACTATTCTTTCAAGACTCAAACCTGCAGAACCCTTAATGTTTGCAACTCCAAATTGTTTCAAAATTACATTATGTAAAAGGAACATACAAAGATATACTTCATGAAAGACACAAAAAAAAGCATATTGACTTGACAAAGATATTTTATGATAAAGTTTACCCTCCCTTTCAGATATATACTGACTGAATACACTCACTGGGATAGAATGAATTCTTAGCACCTGTGAAGATTTTGCTATAATGCTAAACAAACCCATCTTATGGCTGCTAGAGCATTTTTCAATGGTCAGCACAGCTGCTGTTAGAAAAAGTAGGGTTAACTCCCACACCTCTTGTGACCATCCTCTTGGAAGCTACAATAGGTAATGAGAAATGTCAAGTCCCAAGATCAATGAAATTTCAGGCTCTAGGGAAAAAACAGGAATAGCATTGATCCTTTTAAAGAACACCAGTCAGAGGGTGAATGTAATATATTGCAGGGAGAGGCTCAAGAGGATAAACGGCCAGGTCCAACATACTTACCTGACAAAAAATTCAATCAGCCTTTAGCACAAGCTGCCTACCCTTCCTTTCTTTCATGCAGGAGTCCGATTCCAATTAAAGTGTGCAAATTAATTTTTATCACTTCCAAATTACTTTCTGAATTTGTGTCTGTTTCAGATGAAAGCATCTGTCCCTCACTTTTCTGCAATTCTATCATCTACTTTGGTATATCTGTTCAAAAACTCTGAGATAGTTCTCATTTTCAAAGTCAATTGTTTGAAAGAGACATTCAATAAAGTAAGCATAAAATATAAAAATAAAACAGCTATAATGATACATGTTGAACTCCAGGGGATATCATATACTTTCTTTGCTCCTTTTTGTGATGACTAATACAGTTGCTATGTGAGAAGAAATTTGTATACAAATTAGCACTCGGTTAAAACAAATCCCTATATATCATAAGAAAAGAAAAATCAAAACAAAAATTGTCAAACTCCATCACAATAATTTTTGCATTCAGTCTCTGAGAACTGCAAAGATTTACATTTCCCATATCATTTCAAATAAATAAAATAAGCAAACAATGTCCTTTGCATGTGCCGTGTCTTACGGCACCTTTCACTGTTCAGATACCTTTCACTGTTCTCGCAACTGCAGCAGATTTATACAATCTACTCATCAACTTAATAAGGTGCAGATTCAGATTAGCTATTTCAGATGGGCAATTTTGGCTTAGAAAGTAGATATCTGACCCTGGCAAGAGGACTTCATTCAGTTCAGTGTTTTTCTGATAGGTGGTACCTAAGTAAGCAAGGATAAAGACATAAAGGGAAGTTCAAATGTACAAAAACCCTTCATTCAGCTTCCCTCCAGCTAATAGGAAACCATGCCACATCTCTTACTTTCCAGAAGCATTCCCAAACACCAGTCTCTAGTCTAGTCTTAACAGGACCTCCAACATCACCACTGTTGGAGCTTAATAATGGTATGGCCATGAGACCAATGTTGAGCTAGAGAAAATTGGGAAAGGATTTGCCCTATGTGCTGCTGTTGAAGGTATGCAGCATAGTGCTCCTGATTTTGTGATTTATCTCTATATCCAATCATAATGACATGTAATATGCATAAATATGAGCATAGAAAAGAATTTTGCTTTCTATGAAATCTAGAGGTTCTCAGGGGCCCATTCTATGATAACTTATAGCTGATAGTCAGCACATGCTTGTGAACATGGGAATAAGGGCTTTAGTTACCCCAGTCTCTAGAGGTCAAGAGCATAATTCTCCTACTTCCTGGACAAGCACTCTTGCCTGAAGATTTCTTTCAAGCTTTTTCAGAAAGCTACTGTATGGAAAACATTGCATTTAAAACCTGGTACAACATCACTCTTCTCAGAGTGATTGTGAGATGTGTCAAGAAATTGTGCCAAGTGCAAACCAAACCAGAAACTAATTTTTGACACTTACTGTAGAAAAATGATGATAACTTGATAAATGTAAGATTAGAAAAATTATTTTAAAATCATAAAATGAAGTTTACCATGGTCTCATAGACAAGCTTTCAACTGAGCTAGATCAATCACTTGCATCTTTTCTCAATTCTTCTCTTTAAACAAGAGCTGGTTCAGTATTTCCTACAGACCCAGTTGAGGTGACCCACTGAGCATACATCTGGACAGGTATTTCAGCAGAAGGTTCTACAGAAATCTGACAGGTTAGGTTGTTGACATACTTGCTGTTTGGTAAAGACTGCATCTACCTCATAGATACTGCAATATGAATTTTAGCAGAATCTGTAAGAAATTTGATCTTACAATCTTTTGCCTGGGAGTATTTATATGTTTTTATTTTGCCTGAGAGTATTTCTATGTGATTTCTATGTTTTTGAATGAAATGGTATCTACATTTTTCAATACTAATGTCAAACCACACAAACTATTTAGGGCTGGAGGTCTGCTTTTTCTCCCCTTTAAGATTTTCTGAAACAACTAAAGTTCCTTTTGGTAATTGGATGTATTGAAGTTAAAATTTATAATTATCTGTCTTTCAGCTTAAAAGATAATTATAAAGTCAAACATCTAACCCAGGTAATTACTATACCTGACATTTTTCTTTGAGTTCTTCACCTTCTTATATCCTCTGGTATAAAACACCTTGTCTGTATCTCCAGGTGTCAGCTTTTAAAAAAACCAATACCCCTTTATTTTTCCTCTGAAAATATTATCTACACCTCTTTGGAAATTAATTCTAAAGATGTTAAGTAATTGCATTTGATCTACATTGATCATATAATTCATTTTTTCCTACAAGGAAACCTTCTAACAGCAACTATAGATTAGAGTAGATTAGGAAATATTTCTTTATTACTTTGGTGGCTTTAACTAGGTAAAACTTCAAATGTATTTTCATAAGGAATATTAAGAATGCTTCTCTTGGAAATTAGTTTAAAGGTAATCAGTCATATGACAGCTATCATGTCTGCTTGAAGTAGCAAGCAGAAACTATTAGTCATTACTTCAGCAGAAACACTTAGTAATTGTAGAAGTTTTTTAAGGCCCTTTGCTTTTGTGATCCATCCCCATTAATGTATGTTCATGAAAAGATAAAGATAAAGAATAATATGCTTCCAACACATGTTATTCTGGTTATAGTACAGTACTAGAATATAATTGGCATATCCATGGTTGCTTCAATCCAATGAATAGAGATAGAAATAATAGAAATGCCATCGCTCTTCCTCAGCATGAGTCTTCAACATGTCTTCAACATGACTATTAAAAAATTTTATCAATATATTTCAAAGCTACCACAGGGCTCCTGGGTACTTAGTCTTCCTGAGTTCTGTTACCTGTGCCTGTAAGATTTCATTTGACTGGACGTGGCTATCTGCAGCACAGTCTCCTATTAATGTGACCATAAGGCCATTTCTTCAGCAAAACAGCACCTTATCCACATAAAGGTAGAGACTGAGAGCAAGTCATACAAATAATTACAAATTTATTTCTGTCAGACAGGTCATATCCTTCCTTTCATAAAATTAAAGACCTCCAAGGCAGACAATTCCAAAGTTATACAGCTAAAATATTAAATCTGAGATACCAAAAAGTACCACTTTTGTGCATTCAGCTATGTAAGAGATGACAGAATAATACCAGAACAAAAATAATTCTATCTGGAAAAGAATTGAAGAAGTTTGTATCATCCAGAAAGGAGATGCTAATTGCGAGGTTGTCCAAGCCCTTTACAATCAAGAGAGGTAAGGGGAAAGTCTTACATTTTTCTCTTTAATGAGAGTAGAAAGCTCTTGTTATTTTTCTCTTAACATAGAAATACTTTATATGAATGACTAATACTTTATATGAATCACACAGGCATTCAAAGAAGAAAAATGGCATCAACCTAAACAGACTGCTAAGACATGAAAATCCTTGTCTGACTGAATTTATCCATATTAGAGAATTACAGACTAAAAAAGTAATGGAATACAGGAAAAAATTATAGAAATTTGTTATTGCAACACAATTTTCTTCTTTCCTCTCTATTTCCTCTGTTAGAAAAGCAAATAAAATCTTGTGAGAAACCAATACTTTTATCTTTCTCCCTTTTACTCTGCTTACAGACAAATGGAAAAAAAATCAAAATTCAATAAAAAGTATCTTGCTGCAAAATTAAGAAAATATTTACTTTTAAATACATAAAACATGTTTCTACCAGCCATTCAGTTGAAGAAATACTTTCACTTAGATGTCTGTAACTGACAGTACTGCCTCCAGTCAGTATTTGAATCTGAGATCAAAACTGATAGTGACAGATTCTTCCATTTTTATCCAAAGACAAAACCCTTCTATTGAAAATTATCATTAGAAATCAGAAGCTTCTTTAATGAAATGGATTTAGTGTTGTAGAAAACAGTTCTAGTATATGGATGAAAGCTGCTCTTTAGCTGAAGCCATATCTCTGGCTTGGGTGATGGGATCCTTAAATTAGTGGTGCACTTTTAGTGTCCTTTTGTATAAATTAATATTACTATTGTGTCCCACTCACTCTGCAAAGCACTGATAGTTGGTCCAATGCAAATGAAATGTAAACTTTTCCTGACATTTTATCTTTTTCTATTTTTATTCAGTCAGATTGCTTCCCCAAACTATAGAAAGACCTTTCTCAAGAGTCTCATTTAATTCCATGGCATGTGAGACATTCCTTTTTTGAAAAGGCAAGCAGCTGATATAGCATGCTGTAGCACAAAAGGAGTAAGTTAAAATGCCAAAAAATATTTCCAGGGAAAGGGAAGTCAAAATATAGTGATATATGTACTGTCACTTAAAGGCCACAACCATCTTGTTCTAGTTTATGATGACATGATGCTATAAGTGATAAAGGCAATTACAAACTTAGGAACTATACTCCCATCCTATTCTCTCTTAACATGCAGAGAGTGTTTAAACATTTTTTTGGCTTGCAATCAGCGCATTGCTTAGCATGTGGTGCTCTTATACCAACCTTCAACCTGTAAGCAAAGTTATCGATATATTTGGCAATAAGTTCTGAAGCTGAAAGAAGAAATGCTAAAACAAGGTGTGACAGAAGACCTCTGGGAGAGGTGTTATTGAAGGATACTTACTGCTGTTTGGATTGTCACCTATGATATGGTGCCGGCCACTCCAGTACCAAAGCAGCAATGTAGCATCGCGAGACCCAGACACGATGTAGCAATCACCCCCAATGTAGGACTCCGACCTGGCGAGGCAAGTCACGACATCCCAGTGGCCAAACACAATCTGAGTTAATTTTCCTGGTGGGAATGAAAAGTCATACAAATTCAGTTTTCTAAGGTACTAGCAGTGTTTGGAAATCATTAACTATATAATTAATATTCAGTTAAAATGTAACTTTTATTTCATGTCCCATAATTAGAGTTCACTAAATGCTACAAAAAGATTAAAAGATCACAAAGATTAAACTTTTTTTTCCACCTTTTTTTTTCATTCCTGTTGAAGGCTGTGCTTTGTGGCAATCTATAGTCTAACCCTTATCTCTGAAAATCAAGGCAGTGCTGCAGTCACTGAATATTAAGTGGAGTTATAGCTCCATCAGTATTTAAGCAATAGCACTAGAACAGTATTATAAATTTCATGAGTGATGTGCATAAGACTGCACATGAACTCTTCTATAATTGTGCTGCATTATTATGTTAAAAATGTGTGTTTGTTCTATGTTAATGTCAAACTAAGATTTACTGTGATTATCACCCCCTCCTTTCTATTATTACACTTAGTTTTTAGCAATTTATTGAGTGATATTAGGCTAAGTAATGACACAAAGCAAAAAAATATTTGTTCCTGTATCAGGATATTCAACCTAATTCCTTACTACATGAAATAAATAGAGCTAGAAATAGTAGATCCATAAAAATATTGTAACAAAAATGTGCTTGATTCTTTTGACATGATAAATTTCCTGAAGATAACTATGGTTTTCAAAAGTTACTATTAATAAGACTGTGTTCCATTTCCTTTTACATCCTCTTAAAAAAAGAGGATGTAAAAGGAAATGGAACACAGTCTTATTAATAGTCTTTTACATCTTCCCTTAAAAAAATTTTAAAGTTATCATGCTGAAACAATAATGAAGGATTTTATAAACTGCTGTTTACCACTTATTGACGTGTAAGCATAAGTATTAGATATGGTACTATTAAGACAATAGCCTTTGTCTGCTTTGTGACACAGGAAGAACCAGGGAGCTGTATTTGAGGTCACCTGTTTCTGTGGAATAAACTCGAAAGCTCTTGTCCCAGAAACCACAGATGAGAATGTAGCGATTATCTGCCGTGACCACGAAGCAATGCGCGTTGATCTGGATGCTCTGATCCACAAGGTCTGTGATCTGACGTTTGTTCACACCAGAGTTATTGGCTGTAACGAAATGCAAAACACATTTTACATGTAAGCCATTCCAACACCTTCCTGTCATCCATTTACAGGAGAAAATGAATACATTTAACTTTCAATGAACTGTGAATTTGTTGTTGAGTAAGCATTTTGAATATGAACATTTAGACCTGTCTATATGGGTGTCAGAAACACAAAATTATTGTGAGATTTCTAGTTCCCCTTTGAATAAGAGATAAGATTTTAAAAGATATGGCAATTTCTTATAAGCTGCCTGATGCACTGCATAATATGTAGTAATAATTTTAGTGCTCTGCAGTAGTCCCCAAAACAATCTGAACCAGGGGAAAGTAGCAGAATTCCATATAAAATATGAAATCAATACTAACAATACTGCAGAGAGCCAGTTCTTGCTGGTTAGTATCTCTTCCACAGAAAACGGCTTGTATTTTGTGGCCTTGACAACCCTACACCTCCAGATGCTTAACCAGATTAAAAGCATAAGGATTCAATCAATGAATGAGGGGAGACCTCATTGTGATCTTCAGCATCTTCACAAGAAGGGGAGGAGCAGGTACTGATCTTTTTACTCTTATGCCTAGGGACAGGACTCAAGGGAAAAGCATGAAGCTGAGTTAGGAGACATTTGGGTTGGACTGGTTTTTTACCCAGAGGATGGTTGGGCACTGGAACTGGCTCCTCAGGGAAGTGGTCACAGAACCAGCCTGAGGGAGCTCAAGAAGAGTTTGGACAATGCTCTCAGGCCCATTATGTGACTCTTGGGGGAGGTCCCACACAGAAACAGGAGTTGGACTTGATGCTTCTGATGGGTCCCTTCCAACTCACCATATTTTATAATTCCATAAATCTATTCAAGCCTTATACGATTTTCCAGTACAGGAAAAGTAAGTGTTATCATCTGCTCCTCTAGCAGGGACCCAGGCCACGGACAGTACTTTTAAAAGAGGCAATGGCACCTAGAAACTTCCCAGAATCAAGGGAAAAGAAGTGGTTCATGCAGAATCCCACCAAGCCAACAGCCAAACGGAGATGTTTAGAAGGATACTAATGACTGGAAGCCCACAGCTAATGTGCTCTGTCCCCCTGTGACACAACAGACAAGAAATGGCAACCCCGTAAAAGTGTTTTCCACCTCAGTATTAACTTTCTGAAAGTTGAGTATATAATATAAATTAATTTTATCCACTCCATCCAGTCTCACTGGATAAGACATTTTTTTCACATGACAAGTCATCTCATACTGTAATAACTAAGTGCTAGACAGCTCCAGAGGAGAGTTTGTCTTTCTACAGTAGTTATGGAGGGAATCTTGACAACTAACTTCAGTTACCCAAAGTTAGAGGTAAAAATCACTCTGAGAAATATGTTTCTCCTAACATAAGAACACAACTGAAGGCAGATAATAATCTCATTTTCCCCTGTTTTTTGCTATTCTACTTAAACTGCTCACAACTGCATGAAATAAGAGGTTCAGCCAAAAAAAACCCCATTCCATTCTATTTTAAAATTGCTTGTGGAAGTTAATATCATATTTGCATACATACTAAGAACACATATTTAAACTACCAGACTCTCTACATCCATCAGCTGAAAGATAATGAAGAGCAAATTAATCAAATTTCCACAACAGATGGGCACAATAGTTGTGACTTAGCTTGTGAGAGAAAAAACTAAAAAGAAAACCACTGTCATTATATAAGATCAGATGCAGCACACAGAATGAGAAAGCTAATTCTCCTGAGGTTCCTCTATGGAAATCATAAATTTACATAGAAGTAAATATTGAAAATTTTGAATATGAATATTGACACATAAAAAATGGAACTTTATATCTGGCTATGTTTAACAATATATTTTGTTCTCAACAATGTTACAAACTTGTCCCTAAGAACTTTCCCTATCCCAAATTTCTATTTCAAATTACTGAACTACCTCCCCACTACAAATCCAATAAGTGCAATTAATGAAAAAATATGATCATTAGGAAGTCCTGAAATCTAACAATTTTAGCAGATGCTATTTCTCAAATTATTCAGTTTCTCAAAAAATTCTGGATTTTAAAAATATTATAAATTTAAAAGCCAGTCTTTTCATTATTAAATTAGTATTGTTGACTAAATCCAAATTATAAAGTGAATGAAAATAAATGGATCTGCATCTCCACTGATAAATATAGTGCTGGCTGTAAAAAAAATATATGCTATCTCCACAGGACCCTCAGGTTTTATTTTACTAATGTGACCTGATAAGAGAACAGAATTATAGATATAGGCTGACAATTAACTGACTTAATTGGTTGTTTCTTAAATACCAGTTGCTGGTGATGTTAATAACAAATAGCATTCATGTAATTCATTCAGCATCAATAGCTAATGCTTTTTAGTTCTCCAGGACTGACAAGAATAAATATTTTCCTATTTTCTGTGTTAAATGAAGCATCATATACAAATATAGCTTAATCAATAATTCCTGAAAATGCCAATTTCAAATATCTTGCTACATTTTCATCTTGACATACCAATCAATGGATCCATTTCAATTGGAAGATGATGGGCTTGATCCAAAGAATATCCTGGGGCTCCCCGAAGGCCTACACATGAAAGAACAAAGCACACAGAAACCTTTTGACATGACTTTTCTAGGTTTAAAAGTTCATTATTAGATAATTATGTATTTTTAGAAAGTAGCTTTTTACTAATTGCTTTATTAATATTTTAAGATTTCTTTCTCTGTGCTTCACAAATATGCATTTGTTAATGTTTCATTTATGTAAAAGTAACTATAAATGTAGAAGCATCAGCTTCATCACAACTTTTGCAGCCACACACATTCATTAAATAACTAATTTAAAATAGTATAAGAGGTTTTTTTACTTTTGAGCAGAGATCTTAGCACAGAAAATAAAGTTAATTAGATTAAACATTTTTATGAGTTTCTTACATATGGAAACCTGTATTTGACAGAAACTTGGACCTTTTCATGGATTTATCTAAAATTTTTAGATCTAAAACTGTAGGGTACAGTAAATGTGCCACAATTTTTCCTGTTCATTCTATTCTAAGCAGTCTTTAAGATGTTCAAATGTGCATCAGGGGCTGCAAATTTAGTGTTATCTTCTCTCATGCACAGATAGCATTGCTTTGGCTCTTCTGAGCAGCTTCCCTGGTATATAAATCAAATAGTCACTACTTAAAACACAATTTTTTTCATGAACTGCTACATTGCACAAGAATACCCTCCATAATAGGACATACAGATTTCTGAAGAATAAATTCCATTTTCTACTACTGCAATAGACTACTGGAAGAGGTAAAAGAAAAGCTAGCTCTACTATTTTCAGAAATACACAGCTTTGAGAACTTCTTCTCTTCTTTCTGTCTCTTCTTTCAAAACCCAAGCAGTTAGGGACAGGTCTTTACTGGTATTAACTTAGATTCATCCACTTCTATTATGAGATGTCTTTGTAAATGCCTCCTGCTGTTTATTAAATTCCAAAGCTCTACATACAGTCTACAAGAGGTCTATGTATACATTTCTGTAGATAAAGCTATCCTTTATACTAGAGTTATGCTTTATTAAAATAATATTTTGGCAATAGTAGGAAACTGATACCCTGTCCTGGATTACCCTCCTGCAAAATAAGCAACATTGCCAAGCAAGATGCAAAAGTTAAGAAAATCATTACAATGAGGTTTGATTCTCTAAACAGTTTCATTTTCCTCCCTTTCTATTATAATATATTTAGAAAGTAATCTGGTGGGGGTTTTTTTTGTTTTTTTTTTAATTTAGACCAGAGGTTTACAAATGGTGTGAAATTTAATTTATGGTTGGTTCATGCCTTGAGTTCTGAATTTTTGCAACATGACTTATGTTTTACAAGAGTATAGAGGAAAACTTAAAACCTTACTGTCATATGCATCATGAGGACCAACAAAGCTCCAGCTAAACTAAAGGACTGCAAATGTCAGGTTTTAAGAAAACCCTTGAACTCCAGCATACTGCAATATTAATGAGATTAATTCCTTCACAGTAAAGTACAGGTAGGAATTTTGGGTTCTCTTGACTCAAAAATCTGGATGAGAAAGGGCTTCTCCAGAACCAAATAAGCTTCCTCAGATAGAGGAGACATGAAAGATGATGGGTATAGAGTATTTGAAAAGAATCCCTTAAAAATCAAAGGAAAATAATTAGGAATTAGCCAATCCATTTTAGTTAAAGGTGTATTAAACCAATACAGGACAGCTTCTGCACCTCTGAATCATTCCTGACACGGGAATCTTCCATTGAGGAAATTGTCACAAAATACTTTACAAATAATGCTGGGGGTTTTTTTCCCTCTAGATTTTACCTTTTGTTTTAAAGAAATGGGAAAAAACCAATTTTTACACATAATGTAGTTGCACCTAATGGAGTATTATAAATGTTTCCAGATATTGCAGCATAAGGGCTATTGCTGCAGCAAACTACCTGAGAAAATGAAAACTGTTCCCTCATGTACCTTATGGCCCCACCACCTATTTAGCAATGTCTGCAACTTCCTTAGCACCTGCACATCCAGGTGACATGGACAGTCCTAATGGCAATATGGAGAGGTGAGCAGAGGGGCTGGAAGGGAATTTTGGGATGGCCCTGTTGGATGGACTTTTGTGAGGGAATGAGGAAACTTCTCCCCAGAATAGTTAAACGTCTGATTGCTTAGGCTTGCTTAGGGTCCCAGATAATCCAACAGTGACCCAGAGGAAAGTTTATAACAAGATCCTGAAATCTCTCTCAAGCAGCAGATAGGGATATACACTCTCTAGCATGTCAGTATGCATTCCTGAAACCTGGGACATATTAATATTTGCTGTGTCGAGAGCAAGAGCAGTCTCCTGAAAAGCACTGTATCGAAGGTTGATCCTGAAGTAACCACGAATCGATTGGCTGCCATGGTGATGTGCGGCTGTTAAGGAGAGTGTTTCTAGGAATGACACCAGAGAAAACAGAAGCTGTGATTATTTGACACAAACCAGAAGAAACAGTAAATTTTGGTGCACAGGCAGGTGAGCGAGCTAAATTGCAGTCAAAATTAAAGCTGCGTTGTTAAGGTCTTCAAATTTGAATGAAGCGTGCCTGCGAGGACGTACCTACTGTGTTGTGCCACCGATTGACTGCAAACAGCCTGCTGCAAGTGACCGTCACCACGGCAGGGATGGTCAAGTGGGGCAGCGTGTTGGCTGCCACGTGTGTGACAGGGGAATTTGATGGAAACTTCAGCACCATGATGACATCCTGCTGCATCTGATCTTTAAACATGAGAGGGCTCTGTGGAAGGAAACACTGTTGAGTAGAAAGGAGAAGAGAGCAGAAGAAAACAGAAGGGATAACACAATTAGTGAGGAGGTCTGAGGGAAAACGAGGTTAAAAAAGAGCAGACAAGCATGTGCACATACAGGGAAAACAACACTACCTGTGCGTCTACTCTATATGAGGAGGAAAGCAAGATCACAAGCTATTATTGGAACATTACACGAGGATAAATAGAGAATAGGTATGGTAAGGGTCATCATTACAGGGTACAAAATTACCATTAGCATTAATTAGCATACAGTAAAGTGTAAAATTATTCAGTAGTAATAGTAATAAAATAGAGATGTGTCTTAATGTGTTAATCAATTAATACATAATAAATATTAATTCTCTAAACTACCACAGTTGAAAAAAAGAAACTTTAAGAATGACTCAAAGACACACAGATATTTTTCTTAATTAATTTCTTACATGAAATACAGAGCTTCCAAACACAGACAATCTAATTCTAAGTAAAGCATATGCTTATTAGGGAGTCTGTAACCTAATAAGTTTATAATAACCTAAGCCTGTTTCATGATTCTGGAAACAACACAATTGTTTGTACATGGACAAGGATAGCTATTGAGTACTGGTTTTAAGGGTTTTTTTTAAGCCACTGTTAGAACAAAATAACTATTTCTAAAAGGTCAAATATTCCTTTCTGCTTATCACCTATAATTACTAAAAATATATTATCCGTATCTTAAGAATGTAAAATAAATATTACCTAAGTTTGACTTGTACACACTTAAAATAAGACAAAAACCACTTCCAGATCAATTTGCACTTTCACAGTGTATAGCTAAATAGGGAGATTTCCTTATAGATAGAAAAAATAATTGAAACTACTGCATGTATTACTGTTGATTTACAAAGCTTAAAAAAAATCTAGCTCTAAGCATTTCATCAAAGGCACTCAAGGCATAGAAATCTGTCTTGTTCAGTCTGGCTGTTTCATACGATTCTTTCCAGGAAGGATAGAGAAGAATGTGATGGAAATTAATTTTGGAGTTTGAATTGAAACTCAAAATATACATTTCATTCTCCTGTGGGAATGGGCAGGAGGATTCCAGCAGGATTTGAACTCCAATACTTCATTTTTGTCAAGCAGACATTGTTCATAAATCAGCCCCTAACAATGTATCCTTTAAAACAAAACAACATACATTAAGGAAAGCCTGCAGTCATTCCCACCACTTGCGAAAACAAGAATGAAAATATGTATTTTACAAGTTTATAATTTTTAAGATGGAACCTTCTTATACCATATTAGTAAGGAAAATCCAGGACTGAATGAAGCCAGTCACACCTCCACCTTGTTCTGCTATATGCCTGTAATTTGTTGGTACCCAAAGCAAGAATGGCTGCATGGGCAATGGGGGGCATCAAAAGTGTTGCTTTAATGAGTACTTTATGACCTACAAGGGACCCTAAGGTTCAAAGGGAATGCATTCCCAGCCAGCAGTCATGTCTCACCAGGTGCATGGCAGAGCTCCGAGGTGGATGGGGCTCGATGAGCAACTGCGATGGCGTCTGTCCAAAGTTCTGTATCTGCGCCTCCATGGCCTGCGGGCAGAGGAGAGGGACTGTCAGGAGCAATATGCGTCAACGAGAGAGGTCAACACACTGTGTGACAATGCAGGCATATCCCAAGTCAGCCATGAAAAAAGTCCAGAAAATTCACCCGGTGCTCTCCTCCCAGGCTGCAGACTCATCCAAGTGTTAGTATTTTGTAGACAAGCTTTGCTTCTCCTTTCAAGCATGCTTCAGTTAACCAACTAACCATTCTCATCTCCAGCAACTGGCGTTATATGTGAAAATGTTAACCTGTGAGGACATGCAGTTCAGGGCTTGAGAGAGGTTTTGGGTTTTTTGCACTAAAAAGAACATATATACCTTAATAAAGTCCTTTGTAAGGAGGAAAGTATGAGGGTCTCTAATAAAATAAGCCTCTTGAATCTTAAATGAGGGGAAAGAAAAGAAAACTGAGAAATAAAATTTATGTATTAAATACAATAGTAAAAAAAACAAGTACTATTTAAACAACATAAGTAGGTGAAAACAAAAAAATGCCAGAAACAAACCTTGTCAGGCACAGTAAGCCTAATGTAGAAATCTTTCCAACTTGCATACATTCACTAAATATTTATTTCATCCCTAATTTTACTGCATTTTTTCATGGGCTTTCAGGCTTTGCAATTTAAATGCATTCTTTAGGACAAGTCTAGTTTCCAAATAAATCTTGACTAATTCTATAGGTAATAGAATACATAAAATATACTGAAATGCTTCTGCTACTGAAACAGTTCATTCAAACAAAAATATTTCAAAGATATACTCTTAAAAACTTTGACAAAAGATTGTTACTTGTAGAAACAATACTGTTAGAGAATGATCCTTATTTTTCAGACAGGTATTATTTTATTTGACCTTGTAAAATCGAGAATAAAGCATTCATAGAAAACTAAACTGTCAGATTTTGTCAGATTTTGAAATGCACATTGCATTATGTACCTATATATATACTGTAGCCTGAACTACTGACCCTTAATATTTTTCTTGTGAGCTTTATGAATTTTTCATTGGCTACACAGAATTAACATGAAAACCCGCCAAAACCATTACTATCTTGTTAAATTTTGTTATTTCTTTCAGACATAAAACAGTGAGAAGCACCATAAATACTTCAGGACACAGAAGAATCCTTTTAATGTACATATTTTGTAATTCCTACAAGCCAACCTGTGCTTTTCTCCACTTCACAGCATAAATGTAAGAACAGATGTCAGAGAGAGATTTCCTATCAGGTCACTGATGTCCACCACTTTTAATGCCCTAGACTGACAGGTAAATAATGAAATACCACAAACAAACATTTGCTGAAAAAGAAACTTAATGCAAAGTCCAGACAAGCAGCTGAAGGACTTTAGATTTTGGCCGCAGCACATTTGATGCTGTAATTATATCGGTACAGGTGATTTCTTATTTGTTGACTAATTCAGAGTGAACTTTAGCCTCCAAGGCACAGACTATTTCTTGGGAACTTGTGAGCATCTCAGGTTTTATTAACGTCATTTCATGGTGAACTAATTTAAAATCACAGATGACTTTTATACAAAACCAACACATTTGTGTGGGCATATGTGTATATATGTGTATATGTCCATACAGCAGCTATCTATATGTACCATACAAGCAGTATCTCTTTACACAATGTGTAAATGCCTTCACTCATGCAGACATTTTTTATACAGGAAGAAAAAATTCATTTCAAGTCACATAAATGTAGCATTTTAGATTGCATTCAGCATTTCAGAACTGATTTGCCAGAAGGGAAAGAAATCATGCTTGCTTGTGAATTTCATTTTCAAAATTAAAAATACTAATATTAACAATATTAGTATATATCAGTGTAATATATACTCCCATATATATCTGTTGATATTTTCAGAAAATTAATTTCCAGTTTTCAGGGTTTTTTTTTTCCAAATAATTATCAAGGTTAATTTAATTTTAATTTTTGAAATAATTCTGTGTTGAAATAGGAGTGTGAATTGTATTTGGCAGCAATAATAAAAAAACCCCAGATCTTCCTCTCCTACCCTTTAGAGTGATGCTTAAATGATACTTATGCTCTCTCACAGGAGCACTGAAATGAATTATTAATTTTTTTTCAAAGCAGTCCAGTTCTAATAGACACATTTACTTTCATGTTGTCCAGTCTTTGCACATTCTGATTGCTTGTCTGTAAATTCTGCACAAAAAAATATTGCAGGCTTTCCCTCTCAGTTCAAATAGATTTATGGAAGCAATAGAGGAGGAGAAAGAGAAGCAGAATACAATAACAAACTCACATGAATTTTTCAGATTATGAGGGATGGACACAAGGCAAAATGTAACCATCAAAAGCAGCTGTTATTTTACAGCTGAAGATGTGCTGGTAAATGCTCACATACTCTACGATCCCATAATTTTAAAACATTTAGGTTAATGTCAAGTCCTTTTGTAACCAGAACAAATGTGGAACCAAGACCTTGCTATTCAGAGAATATTGAATATTTTTGCTAGTTTGCATTTACAAGACAACTGCCTGTTCCCCACTCATGGATGGTAATGTTATCCTTTACAGTCAAAATACCATTTGTAAAACTGACACCTCTTGGAAGCATTAAAGAAACTGAACAATGTTTATTAAAAAATACCCATAACACTCAGCTACTGCACTGCAGACTATAGTCTGCACAGCACCACTTCTGCGCACAGCTGCTGCTGGTATTGCTCTCTGGAGCTCACAGTACTCACAAAGGACAGAAAAACCTCGTCAAAACATAACTCAGAAGATAAACATAAGCACACAGAGATAAAGTGACTGGCCCAAGGGTATTCCTACCGCTGCCTCCTATCAGATAACTTGACACAAAATGAAAAGCAGGTACAAAACAGATCTGTGAATAATAATGTAATACATTGATTTGTTTACAAGAGGACTCCGGCTGTATCTAAAGCCAATCTGAAAACTGTAAGTGTACACCACGGTTTTTCTTGAGCTGTAAATCATCAAACTTGGGATTTATTTAATGGTCTTAAATATTTCATTCTAATCAATCTATTCCTTTTCTCCCATCAGATCTCGAATATTGTGTGCAAAGTGCAGCACCACTCCCTGAGACACACATTCTAGTCAATTTAATATAAATTTTAATAAAATCAAGTTTATTCTCATTTCACCTTCAAATGGCCTTCATGCAGAAACAATATAAGCTTGAAATTCGGTAGCTGCCAGATTTAAAGCTTTCAGAACAGCAATATGGCAATTATATTAGTTTCCTCTTCCTCAATAAGGTGTTGCAGAAAAGCTATTTAGTGAGCTGATTTGAGGTTCCCTACTGTTTTTAATACACATAAAATGAGATTTGTACTCCAGACACTTCAGGGAGTATCTGTTAGGATACGATCATGTATTCAGAAAAATAAAATGGCTCTTAGCATATTATTTGATAATACTAGGTCAGAATGAGGAAAAAAAATATGCAAACTTGTTGGCAATTCCAAGTTTAAAATTAGTCAATCTCACACAAGCTAATTTATACACTCAAACAAAACACGACTTCATAGGACTTAATAATGGTCATTTTAAAGTAATACAACCAAATATCTATTCTATATTTGCATACATTTTGGTCAATAAATCAATATATCTGATAACCAAATCTTATGAATAATACAGTGATCAATATCCTCAATGTCTTTTGCTCAAAAAAAGTAATTTATTGGTTTCCAATTTTTATGCTTAAGAGTAGACTCCACATTCAAAAGGACATTGGGATGCTGCCCTGCACGCTGGAGGATGAGGCCTTAGTGTCAGTTTCCCATGGAATGAATAGTTCAATACATCTGCTTTGCACATTATTTGCACTGAAGCACTGGGGGTTTATTTCTTAATTCTAATTGAATTAAATACAACTATGCTACTAAATAATCCATGTATTCTGTTTCTTTAGGTGCAATAATTTAGTAATTGTAATAATAAATTGTAACAAATTGTAATAATTGTAATAATTTATCTTTTAGAGGTTAAAGGCAATGCCTCTACCAGGAAGAAGTGAAACAACAGAAACAGAGATGCACAGGAAAAGGAGAGGAGAGGAGAGGAGAGGAGAGGAGAGGAGAGGAGAGGAGAGGAGAGGAGAGGAGAGGAGAGGAGAGGAGAGGAGAGGAGAGGAGAGGAGAGGAGAGGAGAGGAGAGGAGAGGAGAGGAGAGGAGAGGAGAGGAGAGGAGAGGAGAGGAGAGGAGAGGAGAGGAGAGGAGAGGAGAGGAGAGGAGAGGAGAGGAGAGGAGAGGAGAGGAGAGGAGAGGAGAGGAGAGGAGAGGAGAGGAGAGGAGAGGAGAGGAGAGGAGAGGAGAGGAGAGGAGAGGAGAGGAGAGGAGAGGAGAGGAGAGGAGAGGAGAGGAGAGGAGAGGAGAGGAGAGGAGAGGAGAGGAGAGGAGAGGAGAGGAGAGGAGAGGAGAGGAGAGGAGAGGAGAGGAGAGGAGAGGAGAGGAGAGGAGAGGAGAGGAGAGGAGAGGAGAGGAGAGGAGAGGAGAGGAGAGGAGAGGAGAGGAGAGGAGAGGAGAGGAGAGGAGAGGAGAGGAGAGGAGAGGAGAGGAGAGGAGAGGAGAGGAGAGGAGAGGAGAGGAGAGGAGAGGAGAGGAGAGGAGAGGAGAGGAGAGGAGAGGAGAGGAGAGGAGAGGAGAGGAGAGGAGAGGAGAGGAGAGGAGAGGAGAGGAGAGGAGAGGAGAGGAGAGGAGAGGAGAGGAGAGGAGAGGAGAGGAGAGGAGAGGAGAGGAGAGGAGAGGAGAGGAGAGGAGAGGATTCTTTTCAGTTAAAGGGTACCTACAATAATCACCCTGATCAGCACCTGACTGCTGACCAAAAGCTAAATCATGTTGTTAAGGGCACTGTCCAAAAGCCTCTTAAGCACTCACAAGCTTGGGGCATCATCCATGTTTCTAGGAAGCCTGTTCCAGTGGCTGATCAATCTCTCAGAAAAGTGCTTCCTACTGTCCAGTCCATACTTTCCCACATACAACTTTGAACTATTCACACATTCTACCACTGTATACCAAGGAGAAGAAGCCACGTTCCTCTTGAGGAAGTCCTGCTGAATGTCCACAGCAGGATCTTCCCACCAGCCTGGCTCCACTGGGGGCTGCAGACCCCAAGAGTGACTGAGCTCCTGGAACACTCTGCTTTTATGGTTTGGGAGCCAATTCACACACTCCAAAGCTGCTCTACAGCTTGAATGAAAGTGTGGCAAATAGGGGTGGTTGGCATATTCATTTCAGAAGTACAGTCCTAATCTAAATGCAAATGCTAGAACTGACTCATGTGAAACATCACAGACATTAAGGTTTTGTTTGCTTGCTGACACACCTTTGCAAAAAGGGTAAGCCATAAAGCAGTTTATCTTTAACATACTCTTTCTTTAAAAAGGTTCTTTAGAAATGAAGATAAAATCACCAAGGAAGATATTAACAGTCTATGTCATTTATAAAATCCCCTTTGCTGAGAGAGATGCCTGGTGATTTACCTAACACAAGAAACATAATAGCACAAGCACTTTTACTATAAATAATGAAGGGAAGAAAGAAATTCCTAAAAATCAGACTGCACTGCAGATAGACAATATTTTTATTCTTGTTTGAGGTACTCTTGTTTTATTAATCTTCACTGATTACCACAATGATCAGTAAACTTTCTAAAATTTTTATCTTTCTCTATGTTTTTTATTACTTTTTATTTCTTTAAACACGTTCAGGCTTCTTACTACTAATTCCCATAATCCTGATGTGTTTTATTCCTTGTTATCACATTGAGATTTTTCTGTAATCCATTTTTCCCTGTGCATGGAGACTGAGTCGAATGAAGAGTGAAAATCTGTAGGCATTAGAGAAATATGCACTACAGCAATAGCAGCAATAGTCATCCAACACTGCCATTCCTGAAAGTTTATTTCACTTTTGCATCAAAGTAAACATAGGAATCCTTTATGTACTCTCCCTCCTGTGCTGTCAGCAGGTTCAGCAGCCCCCAAGCATTGTCTTCTTCAGAGAAAATAAGATTGACAGCCCTTTGGTGGGTAACATAAACAGCTTGAAGTGTTTTTGTTTTGTACTAGTGGTGTGAGATATTGCTTTTTTCTTTGCATCTACAGATGTTAAGCAGCACCAGTATCTTCAGGATTTTTGATAAGTTGATTAAGAGTATTGAATTCCATTTTATTACTGTATGTTTGGAGGAAAGAAGTGCTGTAGTTTAAACACAAGCAATGACTCAACTGCTCTGGAGGTTTCAATACAGTCAGTTATTTAATCAGGATACTCAAGGGACTGTAAGATGGGCACTGAAATGGATTTTCTCCACAGGTCACTACTTTATTAATTTAACAATGGAGAAGGGGCATCCTTAAGCTCGTTCTCCTCACAGGAGGTATCTCACTGGATCTTGTGTGCAATTAAATGGTTCCCTTGCAGAACACAACAGCTCAAAACTGACCTTCAGCTCCCCCCAGAGCTGTCCACCCCAGAACTTCTTCCTCATTCCCCTGTGAAAGGAGAGAGTGCTGTGAGAATGAGAATGTGAAAGGTAAGATCTCCTATTCTCTTTACAGGCATGAGTCACATCAGTGATCTTGCTTGTCTCAGGGAGTGCTGCCTACTACCTCTCACATTTACCTCATGAAGCTACTAATTGTGATACCTAGCTCTTCCCTCTTTCACCTTTATATCTCCCTCTCATCCTTGGCCCTGGTATCCAATATGACTCTCATGACAAAAAAATATTTTAAACGCTGCCAGCTTAAGCAAGCGTTTCGTTAACGGACTGCAAGTGGGAAATAAATTCAATACATCTCACAAACAAAAACAGAGCAGATGAAGCAAAAATACCATAAAGATGAATATCCAGGAGGTATGATAGGTTTAGCTTAAAGTGTTCCTTACTCTTTCATGCATTCTCTCACTAGTAAAGTTCCCACTTGCCTGAATACAAATGCTTTCATTCCCCTAAAAATTGCGGAGAACTTCCTTAGACTGAAAAGGGCTGATATCTAAGAATTAGGTGCTTTCCTCCTTTCCTAACTATACCAGAGGAAAAGGAAAATCCTATCATTTTTCTCATTCTTACAGTCCCTTCCAACTGTGCCCAGAACAAAGGAATTTAGCACTGATATAACAAAATTCTCCCATAAAAGTACAATAAAACCTAAAAAAATAAGTTCTACTCTTAAGCAAAAAGATTTGACATATTCCTCTGACAAAGTCTATGTTAATGGGGCTTCTCAGGACAGACTGCTCATTTCATCACTTTCTTTTTACAGCTCTCATAACTTTTTCAAACGTGGATCTTGCTCCCAGTCCATGACAAACAATTCCACTGCCTTTTCTTCCATGCTCTTTGCCTGTATACAAAGGCAAATAGGGATCATCCCTCTGCTCGTAGAGCTCACGCTGTGCAAAACCCTAAACATATCCCAGAACTGAAGAAAGTAATATATTTATTTATAATTTCGTTTACAAATACATTCGAGATTTCTTTTCTTTTTTGCAAAGTCTATCCTAGACTTGAATATTTCAGCTAGAATGTACCTACAACAATCATCTTGTCCAACTGCCTGACCACGTCAGGGCCCACCAAAAGATAAAAAACATTGCTAAGGGCATCATACAAATGCTTCTTAAACACTGGGAGGCTTCAGGCACTGGTCACCTCTCTAGGAGTGACCACACTCAGGAAAGAAAAGCTTCCTAATGTTAAGTATAGACTTCCCCTGGCACAGCTTCCAACGATTTTCATATGTCCCTGAATATCAGAGGGAAGAGCTCAGCATCTCCCTCTGCACTCTCCCTCTTCAGGTAGCTTTAGAAAGTAATGAGGTCATCCACCACATAAAAAACATTTCATGCCATTATTGTATTCAGTTGAACCAGAATATTTCTTACGTTCATGTTTGTAATTATTTCTGTCCCATATAGATTGGTAACGTTTACTGAAACTCTTGTGTTCATTGATGTCATGCCAAATGAAATCATTGCTCTGTCATCATTCTTCCAAATGTGTATTAAGTTTGTAAAACAAAATATTGTTTTCTTTGATCATTAAGTCACTGAGAGAAAAGATAAAAAAAATATTTACTGCTAAATTAATTTCTAAGAGATATAATAGCCTGAGTCAATATTCATCAAATATGTAACTTAATGACATATAGTTAATGTTTTGAAACCTAGGCAATCAGGATTTTTTATTTTTAGATACTGAAAATTGCCCTTAAATCATTTTTCAATAAGCACCTAAAGAGCAACCTCAGAAATAAGGATTCCTCTCAATTTGAAAAACAATTTCATCTTTTCCAAAGACATTCGTTCATTTCTTTTAAAAGAAAAGAATTTGTTGTTGTTGTTTTTGGACTATAAATATTTAAGGTGACTGTCTGAAATAATTTTTTATCACCTAAACTCTACCTATATAAGGAAACACTTCCATATCGTCTTCATTATTCAGACACCAACCCTGATGGTCAGATTCAAAAAGCTAAATGGCAAAAGCTCTATGTGATTTGTTGGGTGAGAGGCCAGTCTAGATGAACTTTCCCATCTAATGTTTAGGTCTATGGAACAAACTTCTCTGTGACATTTTGATTATTCAATGCAAATTACTAAACTGTACACCTGCAACATGCAATTTCCCTTTTGATACTACTCCTCTGTGTTACTCCTTTATAGGATGATAATCAAAGCATTACAACATACAAAATTGCAGATGGATCCTAGTTTGTATTTGCAAAGCAAACCAAATCGAACCAGATGCATTTCCTCAATGCATAACTCCTGTTACTAAGAAAAAGTCCTTACTCTTAGGCCTCAGCAAGACCCAACTCTGAACATCATGTTCAGAGTGAACATGATTCATCTGCCCAAACTGTTGCTTTCTTCTTTGAACCAACTCTGAGTTTGTAGTGCTGGTTTAAAGTTTCAGGAAATTCAAGCTCTTCTTGTTACTTATACTCCTTTAGAAGCTATTCTTGCCTGCATCTTTCTGTCTTCTATTTAAAAAAAAAAAATCACACCATTACAGTCTTAGCTTTTACATATTTCTTGTCATCCCTACTCAGGAGCCTTTGCTTTTAAGCCAAGTGTTTCCATTATGTCATCCTTTGACTAATTTATTTTTCTCTTTTGCATATGAAATACAAGCCAGGATGATGAAATCTTAATTCATATTTTTAGACCTTTAGTACGGTTGTCTGTTGGATTTTATTTTTTTATACAGAGGAAACTCATGAAACACACAATGCTTTTTAAAAAGGCTCTTAGGATTCTAAAAGTGCACTACCTCCAATAATGAATAACAATTTCTAAAGCATAGATAAATTTGTTACATTTTCTTGAGGAAGAAATAAAAAAGTTTTCGGAATTTTTAAATACAGGTTGTCTTCTCACTGGAACCACTGCAGATTTTCGAAGTCTATAAAAGATAAAGTAAAAGAATTAAAAAAAAAAAAAAAAAAGAAAAAAAAAAAAAACTACAATTATCACCCTTCAGTTGGCCAGCCACAAAAATTCACAGGCATTTAAAAAAATACAAAACCACTGCTTCTGTCTGGGATGCTACAATTGTTTCCACATGTGAAAGGCAGTGTGTTACAGCAAGAAAGACTGAATTTCCAGGTGTGCCAGGCTAAAAATTGCCAGTAGTACTTTTCAATACACCATCAACTGAATTTAGAAGTCTGCTAAATTTTACAAGTCAAAAGTATGTAAAATAAAGCCTCCGTTGTTGTTTAGAGATGCCTAACTAGATTATCCTATGCAATATCTCAATGAATTCACTGGTTAAAAATAAGTCCCAAACGTCAAGACTAAAAAAATCCCCTGGAGTTCTGTGAAGGCCACAAATATAATTTCTCTCCATTAACCCCACCAGAGTTGTTTGTTCCTATGGTAATTCCTTCATTTCTATAAGGCTCCCAATGACTGCCTTTCTAACCCTTTCTCTTCCTCCTCCTCCACAACAAAAGCTCCAAATGTCTATTCTTCTCTGCTCTTTGTTGTTCATTTGTCTTATCCTGCTCCTTCTGTCAAGAAGACGGGAGTTCTGTAAATGCCCACCTTCCCATGCAATTCCATTCCTTTCCTTCATCCCTCATTATTATTTCATTTCAGACAGAGAGGCTTCTCATCCTGACCTTTCCAGTTAAATTATGACAACACAAGCAAGGCTTTATTCTGGACAAAACTTGATACTGATCATTTATAGTGACCAGAATGCTGAGCTGAAAGCAGAGTCTAGTTATTCTGTGGAAATGAAGACAGTGGTATTACACATTCATATTCTACAATAATAAAACTCCAGATCCTGTGCAGGAGTAAAGAAGCTACAAAAGAGAGAAGGCAGTTGTGAATAATTTCTTGTTATTGTCCTCTTGACTGAGGCAGAAAAAAAGAAACTTCTACTGTTCATGAAAATCTCCTGGGGAAAAAATACATGAAGTGAACTTCAGTCTGGACAAAACAGCAAAACTGAGCATCTTTGTCTGTATTCCACAGCCTGGTCCAGAAAGAAGAAGCAGCCAGCCTGACCTCCACTCACAGCTCTCAACAGGCCAATGCAGCAAGTGAAAAAAAATGTGGTATTTTTGAGGAAATGCTGGGATTTAATAATTCTGAATGATGACTTTCAAGATGGATGACTATTTCATGAGCCATGAATGGTCAGAGAAGCAGAAAGAGCCTGGCTTGCTGCTTCCTGCACAGCTGCCAGAAAAAAAGGAAAAGCTAACCAGGACGAGAATAAAATACAAGCACCCTAGATTTGTTAAGTCCTTGGGGAGTAATTGGGATTGAAGCCAAGGAAGTAGTATTGGGCTATTTCCCATGGTTTTCAGAGATGCTGATGTCACCCAAACAGTGTACTGCCTCTTACACACTGCAAAATTTTACTCTGTACAGATTGAAGAGAAAATTGTTTTATGATATCATCAGGTTTAATTCTTCTCGTCTTTTATTTTGTTTAAGACACGGTATGTTTTTAATTGTCATTTTTAGGAGCACAGACTCCTTTAAGCATAGGCATCTTATTCATAAAAAGGCAACAGTAATACTAGTAGGAGTTTTTACTGAAATTTTGAAACTTCATCCATTTTTTTCTAGTTAATTTTTTTTTTTTTTTTTGTGACTAAGAGCTTTCACAGTGCATGCTTACAGATTAACTATTCCTTTTAATTTAACAGCTAAATTGTGGGCCTCTAAAAATTAACAATTAAGCCTTTAAAAAATAAACAATAAATGCATGTAAAGTTTCTGCAATGACAAGCCTAGTTTGGGAGGGAACAATTTTTTAAAGAACAAAAATACATCAATGATTCCACCTCTTCCATGATTTTTCTGTTCATCATCTGGATTTATCCTTTTTATAAGAAAGTCCCAAGTTTTTCCTTACTCTTTTTCCACTTCAGTTACATTTCCCTCCTCTATACTCTCATCCTTTCGTCTTAGGAAATACACATATGTTTGCATTCTATTCTGTGTAACTGCTACACATTATTGTCACTTCCAGACAAATTTGGCAATATAAGAAATAAAAAAAAATTACTCTGAGTATTTAGGAAAATATTTAATTTTTGTGACCTGGGGTCAATTACATGCAACTGATTTTGGTTGTAGCACTGTAGCAAACTATACTTGCTGTATAGCAATCTATACACAGTAGATGCTCAGGACACGTACTGACCACAAATTTTAAACCCATTGACTTTGGTCTACTTAAATCACCAAAGCATCAACTACTCAAACAGGGTCTTAATGAAAGGCTCCAAAGACCTGTCTGTCTGCAAAAATTTTCATCCATAATGTATCAATTACAAAAGCCCCCCTAAACCAAACTCTACATTAATTTTTCAGAAGTTAAATTTTTAAAAAATATATTCCTCAATTAAAACAGAAAAAAAACCAAAACAAAAACCAAAAACCCAGTAACATAGATTGGAAGTTAATGTAGTTAAGGGAGGCACAGATTAATTCAGTTACTTACAATGCACCTGTTTTTGTGTTATGTTTGAAGCTATCACCTTAATGAAACATAACAAAATAAAAGATACAGGTGAAAAAAGCCACAGTTTTTCCATCTTCCCACATTTTACATTTTTCCTTAACATCCATTTTCAGTTTTTGCTCATTCTAGTTTAAGGCGATTCATTTAATGAGGCCTCTACAGTATCTCTTACGAGATGTGTATAGTCAAATTACAGCCTATAAACCTTTGGAAGTTTCTGCCATTATGTCTAAACTTTCACATCTGAATCTGACCCTGTAAATGCTAATTAATCTGGCACCAAACCTAACAATATCCATATAAACATTGGCATGAGCCCTCTCCATATTCCTGCCTTTCTGCCATACATCTGCTTTGACTGTTATGTTCTGTCAAGCTCTTGAAATCCTGTCCTTAAGTCAATCTTCTACTCTCATCACTAGGATGCTCTTTCCTGAGCTCTCTGAGATTTTTTTGGTAAACCCAAATAGAAAATAACACACCAAGAGGAAGTTCAACCAAAACTTGAATGAAAGGGACTCTATTAGTGACTCCTCATACCCTGCAGCAATTTTGCCAGTAGCTGACAAGAATTCAGATAATCATAAGCAAGTAGTCCTTTGAACTGCTGGGACACTGACATCTTTTATGTAGAAGTAAATAAATGAAGGTAAAAGATTAAGTCTAGAGAATTGTTGTGGAAAATAGATGTTATTAATACCTCAAATAATTAGTGACCTTTGCTGCCAGAAGAATTACTTACACATGTTTCAGTGTAGAACATACACATCATATTTATTTTTACTTATTTTTACAATTAAGAACTTCCCCTTCAGGAAAACACAAAAGAAAATGAGGAAAACAGGGAAGCAAAGAGCAGAACAGGCCTTCTGAAAGCTGGGCTGTAATAAAAGAGGAAAGGGTACTTAATCATCAAAGAATGCATTTTAGCTGTGTTTTTTTCTTCTGGTTTATTATTGAAATAAAACATGATGACTGAAGACATTTTTAATGCTTGGAAAGCAGAACAGGCTCAGAAAACCACAGTATCTAGTACGTGTATTTCATTCTTTTTTTATAAACATAAAACTATACAAAATGAAAAATGTGACTTCATGTTCTACTTCTGCTTTGACAAAAAGAAATCTCAAACCCCTTGAATAAAATCTTTTCTTGTTAATTAAATAAAACAAAGTAAAGAATGTGGCAATATAACATTAGTGGTTTCATTTTTTCATTTTTCATCTGAACAGAAAGAAAACGCAGGTTTATTTCTTCACTCTCAGCTCTGTCTTTCTATCACAAATCATCTGTCTTGTTCCCACCTAAAGAAGGTGCACTGAGATTTTGAAAGCCCATATTCTATACTACAAATTGTGCTTATGATTAGGCTCCAGCTATCTGCTAACCTTCAATTTATCCACTGCAGGACATAAGATGTATTTCAGAGAACAGGCAAACCTTCAAAACTCACATCTGAAAAAGGACTGATGGGGAAGTAGGTAAAATGTACAGGTAAAAATAAATATTATAGTATTCATCAGGTTTCAGTGTATATTAGAATTTCAGTTTTGGAACAAGATTATACTGTTACATTCAAACTAAATGTTCTCAGTTATTTGTAGGGTTTAGTTTATAAAGAAATAATTTTGTTTGGTTTATTTCCCAGAACACATTCTTCAAAACTTCACTTTGTTCTTGACATAAATTGAAAACAATAATATAGATATACTGTATACAGACTTCAAAATGGCATTAAAAGAGTCACATTATCAATATGTTTAAAACATTTAGAAAGCTCAGCTTTGCATCTTTCTAAGTGAATGACTAGATACTTAGACTGAGTAATATCTGTTCCAATAAACTACTCTGTGGGAAATGTTTTGAATAATGGTTAATTTATGCTGAGGTAATGACAGCATAATACAACTGAAATCTGTGCTAATAGGAAAAAAGAAGTCCCTTCCAGCTATTTCTGTTACAACTGGCTGCAGTTATTTTCACATCTCTCTCCCCTGCATAAAATATTACTGTATGTGTATGTGAAAATGCTTGTTGCTAATTTTAAAAAACAAAAATTGGTACCTGTCATCCATATAGAGAAAAACAAAAAGAAAACCCAGACAATAAAGAAGAAATTTTCATGCACAAGACAGATATTTTATATATTTCTGCAATAAAAGAGAGCAATTGTGGTTAATGTTCTTTTCTTATCGGCAAAACATTAAACTCAGTTTGAGTAAGACTCCAGGGTTTGAAATGCTCATGGAATTTCTAATGTAGATGAGAATGGGCAAAAGAATTTATTCCAAATAATACTTCAGGTAGGCTGAAGTCTTAGAAGGCATTTTTCTGGAATTTGGGTTATTTACAAAATCACTGCAGTATAGATGAATGAATGACATGAAATATGTAATAAATAGGCTGATTCAATTCTCATCAGCTTAATAAGTTACCATCATCTCTTCCATTTGAATGCTCAGTGTAAAGCTGGTGGCGCTCTTTGAGTGGCAGTGCTTAGCTCTGCCTGGATAAAGAGCATTTTAATCATAAGTACAATAAAAAATAAACAAATCCCAAACCTTCTAATGGGCCATTTCAGCCAAAAACTCCACCTGTATGCCACAAACCAATGCCAATTGTTTTACTTTAAGAGACTGTATCTTTCTTGATTCTGAAAAGGTTATGAATTCCTATAAACATGTAACAGCATGATCCAGGAATGGTCATGAATTCAGATCATCACATATTCTTGAAATATTGACTATCTCTCATCTCTAATATATTCATTAACTGGAGATATCATGATCAATCATTGATCTAACTGTGGATAATTGTTTTAAGGAATGGTAGAAGGATGCTTTTAAATTGGAGTCGTATGAATCAGAATTTGACTTTTGACTTCTTGTCATAAATGGCTTGTGTTACTTAGGGTAGGTCCTCCCAGAAAGTAATTTCATAATTAAATTGGATGCATAATTAAAATGTTTTGGTAATCTGAAGAAAACACCTTCTGAAAGCCCTTTTCTCTGAACAATAAACATATGGACGTGCACACCTTAATATCCTAGTATAAGTCTATACATTGGGCAGTTACTGAGTAGTAACTGACCTCATGCAATCAATATTCATTCCTTTTTGAATATTCTGATTCAATATGTCTTTTCCTATATTCTGTGTCTTCTGCAGAAATTTTTATCTACTAAAATAAATATCTTACCCTTAAAAAGTCCCTGTGTTTTGCTTCTTGATCTACAGAGGGTTATCATAACAAAGTGACAGCAAATAAAAACTCTCCCTTTTCCATTTAGAGAATGATGCAGTGCTCTGAAACTCACCAGAAAGACATTCAAATTATTCTATTATATCCATACATGTTCCCGGAGTGAAACATTTAAAAAATCCATTAATATTCTGCTGATAATCCCTTAAAGCAATAAAACACACAGGCCAAATATAATACAAAACAATCAATTTTTTTTTTCCAAACCAGTCTAAATTTTGAAAAAAAAATCTTGTTCTGTATGTTTAGGAAAAACATTATTTGGAATGAAGAAGAAGTAGATTTCTTCACAAAATTCAACAGAATGTAATACACATTTCTTAGAGAATAAGGCCCTTAGCATACTGGAAAATAATTTCTACTTTGATGACAGCTATTACTTGAATTCCTTAACTCAACTTTGAAAAAAGCAGATATTGATACTACAAGCAGCTTCCAACTAATTTCACCACTATCCATACGCTTAAACAGGACTGCTCCTAGAAAGAAAGCAAAGACCGTCCCTTGTATGGAGGCAATTAAATACAAGTGAACATATAAGTGGCCAGTGCTGTGGGTACAATTCAATCAAGCAGATCCATAGGGGTGGTTTTGAAACTCTTGTTACATCAAAGAAACAGCTCCCAGAAGAAAAATATCTTAGCAAGTTAAAAATGAAATCAGAATAAATTACTAATAACTCTGAGAGAAAGGAAGAATAAGCACTTGGTGGCAATGGCTGGTGCTACCTTGAAAGTGTTATATAGGGCTATTAGAATAGTGTGTTAATTTTTTCCCCATAAATTTGCCAGATTCAGTCACCAGGGAAGGGCTAGTACTCCAGCTCCCTTTGTTAAAGATATATCTATCTTGCTGAGTCTTGACAGCCCTATCATGTCATCCCTCTGTAGTAGCAAAAAGTGTTTCAGCAAGAAGGGGGAAAAAAAAGAAAGGAGGGAAAAAAAATGAAAACTGATGTGATCTACTCTGCTTCCTGTGGGCATATTTCACTATAGCAGATCCAGAGGGATGCTTCGTTATTCCTGTCAGATCAAAGAAAGAGATAACAGAAGAAAATATAAGAGGAAAAATATAACCCAGAAATGAGGGTAGCTGAAAAGCACTGCAAGACTAGCACATGATTATGATTTTTCAAATTATTTAAATATGCTAAATATCAAGTCATCACCAAAGAAATAAATATTGCATAGGCCATATGCTCTGTTAGCTGCCAGGAAAATTGTCCTACTAGGATTAGTTTATGGGCACAGCAACTGCCTGTCAAACATTAGCAATTTTAATAATTTTTCAATTTGCTGTGTGAGTTGCAAGTATGCTCAGGTACCTTGACAGGTGCTTAGGAAAAATATCTGAGCCCACTAGGTTCACATTGCCTTGCTTTACTACATCCTTGCAATAACTCCTGCTGGAGTAGGGAGACATAACCATATGGTAAAGATGCAAGTCACAGGAAAGTCATTGTACTGTACTACTATGCTGGATTTGCAGCTCAACACAAGGATGATACAAAGCCTTAAGTCCAAAGCAAACCAAAAGCTGAAACTATTTTTCAAAACATTTCTAATCACAAACAAGGTGAAAGTGTAAAAAAGGAAATAAATAGAGATCTGGCTATGATTAAAAAAAAATCAATCCAAAACCCCCAAATAGCTTTCTGCAAGTTAGATGTGGTTTCAGTACTACATGTGATTAGCCTTTTACGCACTAAGCTCTCCACTTAATTTTTTTGTGTCTCATCTACAATACATTAAATTAAGTTAGTAATAAATAAAAATAATTTTGTCTTGTCTATTGCATTTTCTAACGACCAGTATGCCTGTGTTGTTTCCTTTCAGCCACAGCACTTTGTGTCATGAGAGTTCCTAACTTGAAAAAAAGTGCAACTTAATGGATTTTTGAGTGCCCTCATTTCCAGGTATCTGCAGAAGAAAAGGGTTCCTAAAATCTACAGATATTCTGGGAGAAACCAGGGGAGGAACTATATTTTATCAAAGAAGTGGAGCCATAACATCAAAGTGCTACTAATAAACCATATTTCCTATATTGTTCTTTATATATTAGCATTCTCAGCATCAATTCCCTGAAGTCAGCCAAGTCTGTCTAGTGGAAAAGGATTTGGATTATGATGTAAACTAACAGTAAAGACAATTCCAAATAACATCTAATGTCCAATATAACTACTGTTTACATATTAAAAAGAGATACAGGCTATGTACCAGGGATGTTCTGTCATGTTTCTCCACAGGAGAAGACTGTCATGGTAAAGTTCATTATCAATTACTGCCTTACAAGTACAAGATGAGTTAAGCTGTCATAATTTCCTCAGCCAGAAATCCTGTGCTGTCAAAGAATGTCAATTTTTAATCTGACAAAAGGAAGAAAATGATCTGTTATTCTGACCTCTAATTTCTTGACATTTTAATGCTGTAATTGCTGTGGTTAGTGCTGCAACCATTATTCCACCTGTCAAGTAAGAATGAATCAATATCCTTAAGATGTTCAAGTTTTAGTTCCACCTCACTGCTACGGTAAAAATGTTGAAGTGAATAAAAAAAAAAAAAAAAAGAAGGATTTTAGGCCTGGAAAATGTTCATTTCATTTGTTACATGTTTTTTTCCTCCTCATTATAATATGAAAATCATTTTCCAATATGTGACTATGAGAGCATTACAGCTGATAGAACTGGAGAATTTACCAATTTCTAATCATAAAAGATTGAAACCATTAAATTCAATTTTATATTTTTATTCCATGGGGTAGGTAAATCAGGACTTTCCTGTTGCCCTTGTAACAACTTGAGGTAAATTATCGTGACCAATTATTTTTTTGTTGTATCAGAAATTAAGAATTTGTTTGAAAAAATCAAATTGATTATGTTGAAATTAAACCAGTTTATTTTACCCATCCAGTACAAATCTTAAGTTCCCAAAGAGGTATTCCAGGGGCAGATGTATGTGATTTCATAGACTAAAGTAATCTAAAACTTAATGCTATCCCACTATTAAGGTTTCTATCAGTAGGATTTTTCTATATGGAAAATGAAGAAAGAAAATCCAATGGAAAATCTCCTATTCAATAGATCTGCAAAGAACAATAACACAGGATGGCCATTTTTCCAATACTAAACAGTAGAGATTTCTTGGAGAGCACCCAAAGCATATGAGAAAGATGTAAGGAATGGCAGGGATCAGTTGATCCACTGCTAAATATTTTTCTGTAGATAGATGACTACAGAAGTAACCTTAATATTTTTCACAGAAAGTTAAGAACATCTTTTTTAGTGGTTAAGTGAGGTGCTCAAGTAAAGCGTGAAAGTGAAAGGGCCAAGGTACAGCATAAACAGGTCACAGGGCCCCACCTTTTGAAACTACATCTTTCAATCAGTTCAGATGTAAATGAGAGGATATTTTTTTATCTGAAGATTTATTTCACTGGATAGACTCATCTGGGACTCAGTTCAATATGAAATTAGTTATGGCCACAGTTACTGCCTTACTTGAGCCCATGATCTGATAATGGCTGCTGCCAATAAGGTTGTATTGATTGGCCTATTTTACAGCCATGTATTGGGAACATTCACCATCCTCTGTGACACAGAACCACAACATTTTAGTTTATTTACAAAATAAACATCAAGGGCATTTAGATACTGAGAGATGCATTTTCCTGGAAAACTTTGTGGTGCAATTAATTCTAAATTGCAGCATTTCTAAATTAAAATGACAGTGTTAATTGCCTAAGAAGTTGTTTATATCTTATTGACTTAAAGGGCATGAGTTAGATATACAAGTAAGTGTACAAAAACACCTCCATGAATTTTCTTAAATTTCTGATGACAAGATATGCAAGCAAGTAGAAACCTAGGAGAGCTGAAGAATCTCATCATGTCATAAGATCTTAGATAAGGTGCACAGACAGACAGATCGACCTCAATCCTACAAGTTGCCTTGTGGGAGTAGACACTAAAAGTCAAGACATAGGAGTTTGCCCATGCAGATCAGGACCCTAAGCCATGCAAATCCCTTGTATTCATGGTGCTTGATACTTGTTTTATACTTTAAATAGCATTGCTTCTTCTTATCTCTAGAAGAGCATGACTCTTCTCATGCTCGAAGTTTTAAATCCAGAAACTTATTATGCAGATGTCAACATGAAATATTTGAGGCAGGAGGAGTCAAAGCAATTGTGGCCAGTCTTAAAATTAAGAAAATATTAGGTGTTTAGAAAGTCTAAGGCATGTAGTGAAAATCCAGTTCTAGGAAGCCTGGAATCTGAATGTTTTTTTAATTCTGCCACCAAAAGTAACAGAATGCAGCAATATACCATATTGGTTAAAAAAAAAAAAAAAAAAAAAACCACAAAAAAACCCCAACAAACACAAAAAAACCCAAACAAATTCAAAAAACACCAAAACCATCATAAAACTCAGTAGTTAGCTGAATGAATGCTTTCCAGAATCTACTTTTTTCTGAAATCTGTAGATTTCTGTCTGCAAGATTGGAAACAAACAAACAAAACCCCATTGCCTGGCAATGTACATTATGACTGTTTTGCATACAGCAGATGGCAGCTATCTGGGGGAATGGAAGATTGTGTGTAGAGCTTCATCACAGCAGTACTCATCTAGCAGCTGTTGCTTCCTCACACTTTCCACCAAATTTCAATTGTTTTAGTCAACAAATGAACGTTGCTAGAAAGTCATCATGCAAATTAATAGGTACTAGAAAGCCATAATTAAAATTGTTACTTTTAGTGAAAAAAAATACAGTCACTGGAAGAAAATGTAGCAGGATATCTAGATCTTTTTTTAAATTTACTGATTAATTTAAAACACTCACTTGTATATATTGCAAAAGTACATATATTTAATTCATACATACATATAAATAAAAGTACTTGAATGCACAACAAATAGAAAGCATTTTCTATTTTGATAACAGTTTGATGATACTTTATGTGATTAAAAGTAATATAAATATTTGCTGCAGTCCCTCTAGAAAATACATTCTTTCTCAGACACATTTTTACCATCATCTGACTGTAAAGTTTAGATTTTTGTCCTCTATGACTACGATGCAAGTTTTTTTCCAGTTTTTCAGTTCTACTAAGTGAACTTAATACAAGTAAATTATAAAACGTACCAGACACTATATTAAAGAATATGCATTGCAAATTAATTTCCTACACCATAACTGAATATTAAATCTATTAGGTTCATTTGTTTTATTGCTAGTTTATTCATACTTGCTTCCAAAATCACCTGGGGCCTAAATTCTGAATCAAGTCAAACACATCCATTTTGCTCAGCAGTGAAAGATGGAAAAAGTACCATTTCTTGTAAGATGACAGCAGTTTTTAGCATGAAATGACAGTAAACACCTACCTCCCTGAGGACAGGATCAGTGATACTGTCCAGGTTCACAGAGCCTTCATATGTTAGGTAGTGGAAAACGTTGAGTGCACGCACAGCTTCTGGTCCTCGTTGCTTGTAGCCAAATATAAGGTCAATCCACTGATGAAGCTGACATGATACAAACTCGCTTTCCAGGGCCTGCAAGTGAAATTCCAGATTAGGAAAACTGAGAAAACATAGCAGGCATCATTACGTTTTCTCTTCAGGCTTATTTGATATATTTGAAATCTTTTGAACATTAAAAAAATTAACTTATTTTATTGAGATAACTAGTAAAAATATTCTCTTTTTCCTTCACTTTTACATCACACTAATTTTCTTTTCAGATACTGAGTTTCTCCTAGCTGCAAGTATTTTAATAATTTCTGGGCTTTTCAAGTAGATTAGGCAATTTGTCAAAAAAAAAAAAAAAAAAAGATGGAAATGGGAAAGAGAACTCAAAAAAGCAGTCTTTCAACTCATGTTCAAAACAGTTATAATTAGTCTTAAATCTAAAATGGAAATTCCTCCACTGTTTTTTTCACAGTGCCACTACTCAGTATGAACACTTTCCAGCTAGGAGAGAGCTTGATGTCTTTCTGAGGAAATTTCAGATTTTATAAGCTGATAAATTTTGGGAAAAGATTATTCATTTTGCTCATTTACATCAAAAGGTGGCTGCTTCAGAACTAATCATCAGGCACTGTAGCACCATGCCATGCCCTGTTTACTGGCAGCAGCCCCCTCCTCACCACCCCACAAGCAGGACTAGCCTCAGACAAGGCAAACCATGCCTGGGTCATCATGCAACCATTCCTCAGAGATTTTCCCTGTAATGCTCCTCATGGAAGAGGAACACTCTGTGCTTTGGTGGGAAACTGGACTCTTTTCTGTCAAAACCAGTGACTATTATCTCTGATGAAAATGGTTGGGAAGGCTCAGGCTTAAGAGCTGACATGTAGCTCAGTTTTCAAGGGCTTAAGTTCAGCATACCATAAAAAGCTATAAAGAAATGTTGCAGACAACCATACAAAATTTTGTTGTTTCCTTTTCAAAATCAGAAGCCATCATATGCATAATGTAATATTATCAAAATAGCATTCATGTTGCTTAATACTAAATACTATTAAACTAATACTAATTAGTTTCAAAGCATGACTCCCAACAAATAATTTTAAAATGCCATATCCTTAATTATATTGTACTGTGCATGTACAACATGATATTGTCAGCAACTACATAATTCCATATAATCTTTTTCATAGGACTTCTACATCAGTTAAAATGCAGGAAGCTAGTATGCAAGAATAAAATAAAGTATGCTACAGCATCAACCAAAAAAGCATTTCCTTACTTTCAAGTACTCAAATTTTAATGTTCCTTTTGTATGCGATAAAGCTTTTTAAGAAGTTAGAATTTAAAACCAGTTATCTTCCTAGCATCCACATCAAATCCACTTGCAGCAATAAGCCCAAGAGCTCTCTTGAGCATCTGAAGTCCATATATTAAAAGTTTCTTTTGATCTGTATATATTATTTATTTATTAACATGTAATTAACAAAAAAATTATTACATATTTCTTTGGTCAAAATTAGCATTTTTATTTCTAGAATATTAAGATAATTTCAGGAAAACAGAAGAACTTTTGATTACTCAAAGATTAAACAATACATTTGAAAAAAATCGATGCTTGGTTTAAATGAGCTTATTTCACACTTTTCTCATCTAATATCCTCTCACTGGTGTTAGAATCAGAAAAACATGGAACCATTAAACAGTTTGAGTTGGAAGGGACCTTAAAAGGTCATTTAGTCCAAACCCACTGCAATGAACAGAGACATCTTCAACTACTCCAGGTTGCTTAGAGCCTTGTGCTGTCTGACCTTGAATGTTCCCAGCGATGAGACATTCACCACATCTCTGGGCAGCTTGTTACAGTGCTCCATTATCCTGACTATAAAAAGTTTCTTCCTTATATCTTGTCTCATCTATCTTCTTTTCATTTAATGCCATTACCCACTGACGTTATGTCAACAAGTTCTGCTAAAAAGTTTGTCCCCATCTTTTTCACTGGACTCTTTAAGTACTGAAAGGCCACAATAAGGTCTCCCCAGTCTTCTCGAGACTGGACAATCCCAGCTGTCTCAGCCTGTCTTCATAGGAGAGATAATCCAGACCCTGGTCCTCTTTGTGACCCTCCTGTGACTCTTACAGGTCCGTGTCCTTCCTGAGGAGCCCAGAGCTGGAAGCAGCACTCCAGGTGGGGTCCCTCCAGAGCAGAGCAGAGAAGGGAAGAAACACCTCCCTTGAACTGCTGCTCATGCTGCTTTTGATGCAGCTCAGGATGAGGTTGGCCTTCCAACCTGCAAACACTTTATTGGCTCATGTCCAGTCTCTCATCCACCAGCATCCTCATGTCATTTTGGCAGGGCTGCTCTCCATCTGTTCGTCCCCCAGACTGTGTGGATACTGGGAAGTTCTCTGACCTAGACACAGCATCTTGTACTTGGTCTTGTTGAACCTCATGAGATTCCCATGGGCTGCTTCTTGTACTTGTTCTGATCCATCTGGACAATATCCCAGCCCTCAGGTGTGTCAACCACACCCCTCAGCTTGGTACCATCTGCAAATCTGCTGAGGGTGCACTTCATCCTAAATTCTATGTCATTGTTGAAGATATAAAATGGTACTGGTCCCAGGGCAGACCACCACTTGTCACTGATGTAATTGAGCTGATGCATCTGTCCAATCAATTACTTATCTACTGAACAGTCCACCCATCAAATCCAACTCTCACCAATTTAGAGAGAAGGACGTTGCAAGGGACCGTGTCAAAAGCAAGTCTGTTGGGAAGGGTAGATAAATATGATTAAGAACCACAATGGTACAGCCAGGACGAATATAACGCCCCCTACTGGCTGGACAATCACCCTCACCTACAGCGGGGTCCAAAAGCCGAATGGATTCTCCCATCTCACCCCCCAGAATGTATGGTTCACCCCACATCTGTAACCCTCCCCTGAACCATCAGGTGCCTGTGACCCCATTGGCCCAGGTCCTGTTCCAGCCCACCCTGGAGCCCCCTTTGATAAAGGGTCTCCGGGGGGCTGGACGCGCTCTTGGATCTTCCCTTCCCCTCCTGGAGAGTCCTCCGGGAGTCCCTGCTCTCCTCTCTGTCTCTCCCCTCCCCCATCACTCGAGGCCCGGCCACGTGCTGTGTCTGGCAGCTCGAGGCAGAGCCTCTCTGCGTCCTGAATAAACTTCATCCTCCAAGAGCAACCAAAGAGATCTCGCTTGAATCTGTCCGTGGAATACAAATATACGTCGTTACAGACTGGCGCCCATCTTCGAATACGAACCCACGGTGACCTGCAACTGCACCCGTCTGGATGCTTTCCAGCTTTTCTACCTGTAGGACACCTTTCCATGGACACTAACTAAATAACCAGGTATTTCCTCGCCATCGCTGTTGCGAGCACGGCATTTTGCTGCTAGGCAGTGACAAACCAGAGCTCTTTAAAAAGTCCCGAAGCCATCCTACAGCTCAGAGACTCGTTACATAGTAGCGAGCTCTTACAGCTCTTCTAGGATTCCTGGCCGTTATTCTCCGAGCACAGGTGATCGCCGCGATTCCGCAGCGACCCAAGGCTTTGTGACGAGACTTGCCGCGCCACGTGGCCACGTACACAAAGCACAGGCGAGCACTGCTTAGCACTGCCCGCGCTGAAGCTCTGGAGAAACCCCGCGGTGAGCCCTCAGCACCGACTGCAGTAAACGTCAGAACCTGACAGAGGACCCCGCTCCTGCGACACCGAGGTGAGCCACACTGGTTTAAAAATGGGACAGTCCCACTCTGCAGCTGATCGAGATCTCTATAAGCAACTTAACCACTTATTACGTAGCCATAATAGTAATTTGCCTAAAAAAGAGCTACGAAAACTCCTAGAATGGATCTTACTTAAGTTCCCATATGCCGAGCGCTCTGCTGTGTTTTGTGGAGACTTTTGGGAGTCCGTGGGACATACACTGTTTAACGACATTTCACGGCGGGACCCCTATGCTTGCGACTTATTTCCTGCTTATAAAGTGTTAGCAGAACTCTGCGCTTCTCAAAAGCCGCTGATAGCAGCCAAACCGCTCCCTGCCGTGGCTCAAATATCCCCGCCAGACCGCCCCCCCACCCCGCGCTGCGGCGAAAATGCCGGCGAGGTGGCTGGCGACTCGGCGGTTTCTGAGCGAGCGGCGCTCCCCGCCGCAGCCGCCCCCCCCTCCCCCGCAACCCAGAACCCGCCCTTGCGGCCACCTCCTCCCCCCCAAACCACTCCGCGGGCCCCGCCTCCCCCCCGCCCGGCCCCCCAGCATTGCCTGTCCCGGCTATGGTGGCTACTATAGCCGAACTTTTACAAAATCAAACAACAGCCATTTTGCAAACACAAACCCAGTCAATGGCTATTTTGCAAGCACAATTTCAAGCGTCAGCTGCGATTTTGCAAAAGCTGCAGACGCTCGCCTCCGCAGCCGCCCCCCCGACCCGCCCGGAAGTCCCCTGGTCCGGCGAACACGCCGGCCACGCGCCGGCCCTGGGCTGGGCGGCCCCCACTCCCGGGGCCGCCGCCTCCCTCCCGCGCAGCCCTGACCCCGCCCCCGCGGCCGCCCCCCCCCTCCCCCGCGGTCCGGACCCCGCCCCCGGGGCCGCCGCCCCCCTCTCGCGCGGCCCAGACCCCGCCCCTGCTTCCACCTCCTCTCCCTCGCGCAGCCCAGACCCCGCCCCCGCGGCCGCCGCACCGCCCGTCCTACCCAGGGACGCCCCGGGGTCCGGCGCCGTGCCCCCGCTGCCCCCCCGCCTCCTAGACTCGCGGCCGGCCCCCCCGGCAGACGCAAACCCGGCGTCCCCACCCCCCCATCCCCCTGCGGTGCCGCAGCCCCTGCCTCTGGCTACAGAGCCCCGGAACCCCCCAACGCCGGCACCACTTCCTGGTTTGCCGAAACCATCATCATATCCCTCCGCATCTCTCCCTCCGCCGGATCTTCACACTGCCGCAGCACCCAATGCCACTGCTACAAAAAATCCTTCCGAAAAGGCCAGTCCCCCACAAGCGCTGCTGCCGACGATCTCCACCCCTCCCGCTCCTCTGCCTCAACTGGCAGCAGCCCCTGCCTCCCACACTAGCAGCTCCTCACCACACCCTAATACAGACACTCTGCCTCGACAAGGTGAAAGCAACATTGTAACTGCAGCTTCTACAAACAAAGAACAGACAGAGAACTATGTTACCCCTGCAAACTCTAACCTTTCTATCCCAGTCTCACCAAATTCTCAACAAAGTGCCAGCAATCTTCAACTGAAAAACTGCCCTGAAATCAAATATAATAGCTGCAAAGACAACAGTCTGCACCCCCAAGCCTTGCAAGTGCTACACAGCCAGCGAACAGCTGTCCCCTCTCAGGAGGTGAAAGAAGTCCTACCAGTACTCAATGACAGTGCTATCTCCTTTTCCTATCTTACACCACAGTTAAAAACTACCATAGAAAATACACGCCAAACTCTAAAACGAATCTTACTTCTAAAGGAAGGGGGAGTAGATCAGGCTACACCTCAAAAGAGGTTGAATAAGGCTCTATATGCTCACAATTTTCTAAGTAGCTCTGCAGGAGAGCCTCGTCTCCAAATTTATAGACATTTCCTGAACACAAAAAAAGTAAAAATAAAAGGGCACCCTCCAGCTTTACCCAAAATCTTAGATTCAGGACATATACAAAGTCCACACAGTCTTCTAACGTGGGGGAAAGGTTTTTCTTGTGTTTCCACAGGTGGACGACTCAAGTTGGTCCCAAGAAAGAATGTAAAGCCTTACCACGCACCGAAATCTGCTGACACCCCCACACCAGACAGTTCCTCTACAAGCACAAGCCAAGAAGCCAGCACCCAGACCTGAACCACGCTGCGTCATCAAAAGAAAAATGGACTTTCTATCGTTTAATGCGTGCATGTTGTTTTTGTTCTTCTGTTTCAGTTTTTATATTGAAGTTTTACTTATAATTCAACCAAGGACAAATGCCGAGTAGCTTTAGCCAAGCCTGCAAGCTCTAAGACCACCTATATATCTAACACAAACCCTAACAAACCTTTTTCAACCCGTTTAATTATAAGACCTTTTCCAAAAAAAAATTCTGACAATGCCTCCCCTACTATAATCAGGGATTTAATAACAATAAGGTCATCTCAGCTATACAGTTTACTTAATAGTTTGAGCCTTGCACCTTGGCTAAAGGAACTCTGTAAAATAAGCTTGACTGTTTCAGTAGCAATAAATATAGTTCTAGTAACAATACCCTGTACACCTCCAAGTGTGCAGAAAATAGTTGTTAAATCAATATTTAATATTTCAAATGGTTCAGTGGAAAAAGGGGAGATGTTGGGAAGGGTAGATAAATATGATTAAGAACCACAATGGTACAGCCAGGACGAATATAACGCCCCCTACTGGCTGGACAATTACCCTCACCTACAGCGGGGTCCAAAAGCCAAATGGACTGTTCCATGTCACCCCCCAGAATGTATGGTTCACCCCACATCTGTAACCCTCCCCTGAACCATCAGGTGCCTGTGACCCCATTGGCCCAGGTCCTGTTCCAGCCCACCCTGGAGCCCCCTTTGATAAAGGGTCTCCGGGGGGCTGGACGCGCTCTTGGATCTTCCCTTCCCCTCCTGGAGAGTCCTCCGGGAGTCCCTGCTCTCCTCTCTGTCTCTCCCCTCCCCCATCACCCGAGGCCCAGCCACGTGCTGTGTCTGGCAGCTCGAGGCAGAGCCTCTCTGCGTCCTGAATAAACTTCATCCTCCAAGAGCAACCAAAGAGATCTCGCTTGAATCTGTCCGTGGAATACAAATATACGTCGTTACACAAGTCCAAACAAATGACACCTGGAACCCTTCCCTTGTCCACTGATGTCATCATTCCATCATGGAAGGCCATTTGGTTGGTCAGGAAGGATTTTCCCTTGGGGAAGTTGTGTTGGCTGTCCCAAATCACCTTCCTGCCCTCCATGTGTCTTAGCTCAGCTTCTAGGAGTATCTATTCTATGGCCTTCCCAGGCAAGAGGCCAGTAGTTCCAAGGGCCCTCCTTTCTACCCCTTTTTAAAAATGGAAGCAATGTTGTCCTTTTTCCAATCACCAGGGACTTCTCCTGACTGCCATGATATTTTGTGGAGAGTGTCTTGACAACTAAGTCATTCCCTCAGGACTCTGGGATTCAACACATTAGGTGCCATAGATGCATGCTCAGGTTCCTCAGGCGGCCACCAACTTGATCTTCTCCTAAAGTGGGAGGGAAATTGTTCCCTGAGTCCCCAGTTTGCATTCTAGTCACTTGAGAGGTGTGGGAAGAGAGGTTGCCATTGGAGATTCAGGTAAAAAGTACCTTGAGTACCTTGTTCATTGTTACCAGTTTGTCAGTCTTGCTCATGAGGGGAACTGCACTTTTTTTGACCTTTCAAGTTAAAAGACTTAAGAGAGTTGAACACATATGTTTTATTTCCCTAAGGCAGTTTCCACTTACATGGCCAGCCCTTACTCAGCACCTTTTCATTCTAGAGAAGGTTTTACTGACCCTGGCAGGTTTGGAGAACTTATATTTCTCACTGATTAATAGTTATTTAATAATTCATTTAATAATTATTAACTAATTAATTAATAATATTTAATATTTTATTAAATTATCTACTTTTTAACAGCTACATATCATGTCTTTGTCTCCAATTATTTAAACAGATTTATTGTACTATGTTTACAGGTATAATGGTCCTTAATTCCTTGGGCAAGAGCCTTAGTTTCTTGAAGAAACTTTGAGGAAATGTATAGCAAGGGAATATAATTATTTTGAGCTATATTTTTCAGAAGAGTGGAAGCTGTATGGTGTAACACTCATTTGATGCAGAATTTAGGGAAAGGAACAGAGTAGAAGGTAGAGAGAGAAGCCAGAGCTATGAAGAAGTGCTCTTCATGGGCTTTAGCACTGCACCGCCTCCAGCTGCAGGATGAAATGGTGCTGTGTGTTGATCACAGACTCCCAGTTGGGGCTTCCTGTGGGGTATGGCACCAGGCATGAAAAACAGGAACGGTGCCCTCAAGAAAGGGCACCAAAATGCTACAAAGTCCCATCTCTCCTTCAGTGGATCAAGGCTTTATAATCTGAATTTATTTTAGTCCAGGAAAAGCTTCTTGTATCAGGTCCGACCTGGTTTCTTCCAAGTACTTCTGCAATGCTACTCATGTGATACTTGCAGAATCCTCTCCCTAATTTGCTTTAATGCACAGGCTACTCCCCCTCCATGTAAGTGTCTCCTGAAAATTTATGAGCTGTTCACTGTCAATGGTACATCGTTTGGTTTCTCAAGAATATGCAATGCTCAGTAGGGACTAGGGTGATGGAATTTTCTGTATAAAACATAATTTGTAGGTACAGTAGAAAAAACATACAGAAAAAGACAACAACAATATCCTTAAAATAGGCTGATGATCGCCATAAAAATCAGCACTTTGGATTTAAATTATTTTGAGGGCTCCAATTTTATGATCATTTTTAATATGAACTATAGAAACATTTAAAAATTATTACTTATATAATTATGTAATATCTATATAATGATATAATATGGTTTTAAAATATTTTTAAACAGAAATGAACCAAAATCCACTGTGTTATCTATCATAACTAATATGTACACAAAACAGCACTCCCAAAATGAACTCATTTGAACAGTTATTAGGGCTTCATTTTCAAATAGCAACATTCCAGTCAAGTTTTTTTCATTAGTTTTGTTTTAAGGAAGGTGTTTACCTTTGTATGAAAGTGTTTACCTATGTTATTGTTTCCAGTGGAGTGGCTTTTATTGTTAATAGGTAAATTGCAGGCATAATTATACATCTAGTATATGCATATTTTGTGGGTTTTGTGTGTCAACAGGCAAGTGTATGTACATATGTTCCGCAGGCTGAAAATCTGACCTATGCTGTTGTAAAATAGAAAAAGGTATTAGTAAGTTTATGTTAAAATGAAATAAAGTTATTATAAACCAAATTACTTCTTACTATAGCTCTTTTATGACCTTTATGAATGCTGCACACTTTCCCCTATGCTCATTCAAATTTCATATTTAAAGATATTTTTCACAGGCATGTCAGTAGGAGGCAGTGGTTTTTATTGTAATATAGACTATATGCTATATAAAACATCAGAAGTTCTGGATTTATAAAATATCTATCCAGGTATTTTTTGTCACTAGAGAAGTTGAAAACCCTGATGCTGCAACTTGTCTTGACCACAGTTGCACCTTCTCTTTCTGCAGTTCCTGCCTTGCTGCCTTGTCCTCCATATCCATATGCTGTCTGTCTCTCCAAAAACCTTTCCATCTTGCTATTAAATTATATGTAATATATTAAAATATATTTTCTTATAATTACTCTGAGATAGTTTGGTTTTACTGATCTGCTCCAAAACAGATCATCAGCCATTTCAGCCTGTGAGGTGGGTTTCTCTCCTCTCCTCTCCCCTCATATCCATAGTCCTCTGCAGCAATTGCAGATTCTCTCCTCCAAATATTACTCTTTCTCAGTTACTATTCTTTGCACTGACTATCAAAGCGAAATCCTTGACTTTCCTCATAAAGTATTTCAGGCAAAACTGCTATCTGAGATTAGTTATGTTCTTTTAAGCAAAGTAATATTTTAAAAGAAGTGACAAAGAAATACACTACACAGATTTGGGTTACTCAGGGATGTCTGCAGAGAAAGTGATCCTTTATGTAAGTGTCTTCATGATACAAGTAAGATTTTTCAGCAGTATAGCAAGTTTAAAAAAACCACTCCTAAAAGTAATTTAAAAATTTGAAGTAGATTGAAACCTCTTTTGCCTAAATAAGTTTTAATTGCATAACCTGGCAACAAAAAAAAAAAAAAAAATCAAAGTGACTTTTGAGGAAGTAATATCAAGTCTTATCTACTTCTTATCTGGTAGAAAAGAAATGGTGAGGAGGAAAAGATCTTCTAGATTCTCATAACACAAAGATTTCATATTAGATATTTCTAATGACTATTCAAGAAGCTTTTTAATTATGAAATACTATGCATCCTTCTGAATAGCCAGGGAACGGTACAAAAATGCAATTGGCAGCAGAGGAGTGCAAATAAATCATTTCAGAGACAGAAAGAAAATTCAATCTTAGTAACAGTTACGTAATAAGAACAAACTATGTATAACAAAAACAAGACATCGTTTAGTCTTTCAAAAATATAATTTATCATGAATACATTTTTCTCAGCACTGCAATTTGTAATTTAATATGTGCATAAGCCATAATTAAAATATCATTATAATTAACTTTGAATTACACAATCTTGCATCTTTTGTTTCTAAACTAAGAATGCTTATTAAAAAAACTGTGCTTCAGTGTTTCACAGTAGTGTTCCCTGCCTTGATTTAACATGCTTGACTTACTGACTGAATCTGTTCTATTTCTGGCTCTTGGACTGCTCTGAGTCTGTGGGGACTGAGAGGCTGAGTAGGACTACAGATGCACATCTGTGGAAGGTTTTATGCGTGCATTTTTTTCCCCTGGTAAACTGGGAGATTATGATTGATGAGCCCAGCATTAGGGTAATGTTATCAGGGACACTTTCTGCCTCTGTCCTTTGTACCATTGCTGAGGTCAGACCATAATCATGTTAGCATTGAACATAGTGCTCTATTAATGTTTCATGAGTAACTCCATAGTAATCAGTCTAGCTTTGGATGGATAAATAAAACTGCTATAACAATCTCTGATGTATAAATTGAATGTTGAATATACTGTAATAGGTTTTGAAAGTAACTTAACTGTCTTTTCCAGTCTTTTTAATAAGTCTAATTTTCAGAAGTTTAAAGGAATCTCTTTTGATGGAAAACCATTTCCACTTCCACTTCCATGTTTAGTTTGAAGTGTAAAACAAGCAGCCAAACAATCAAATTATACAATAAAAAATCCCAGCCTGCTATTTATTCATTTGCACAGAATTTTAGTAAAGCTTGTTAACCATTTGGTTAAATTGTGCTGATTTATGACACTGTGCCTCTGTGATGTTTCCGAGGCTGCTCTGTGTTTTCTTTGGTAAGTATCAGGATGAAAAAATTGGATTCTTGCTGTTATTTAAAGAAAATGCTTGCATTCATAAATGTGCAAGTAGTATATAAGGATTTTTATTTACTCCCACATCAAATTACACATAATATATGCCCACAGAAAGCACAAAAAAAAAAAAAAGAAAAAAAAAAAAAGAAAACAGCATCAGCTAGGGAAAAAAAATCCCACTGTATGTTATGCAGTACCACATAGTATTCTTCCCACTGAAATGAAATTACTACTGCTGATTTTAATAGATAAAGGATCAGGAAAACCCTTACTTGAAACATTCCTTAGTTTTCTGTAAACATATTCTCTACTTGCTTTGCTAAGTTGCTGTAGAAATTCCAGGCTTGCACAAGCTTGCTGTGTTTTACACATCAGCATCACACCCAGACAATTTTTTTCCACAAGAAAAAAATGTAACAGCCAAAGCCTGGCCTGGGGATGACCTAACTGAATAATACATCTGCTGGCTGGTTCAAATAATGGAATCAGACATTAGGTAGAGAATGTCAAACTTTCCAATCTCTTTGTATTTTTTCCTTTGACCAGTTTCATTCTGGTCACCAAAAAAACAGGGTACTGGCAGCTTGCTGTATGTGTTAATAAAACCCTACATTACGAAGTTTTTCTGAAAAATTATTACACATTCAAATTATTACATTTTGAAACTGTAATTCCATTACTTCTTACTACACATACGATCTGCATTTTCATGAAAAGGATTATCCTTCTTTAGCTACTTGCTCTTCATAATAAGCTTTGTAAAATACTATACATATATCATGCTCTTTAAACTCCCAAAGTTATTCACTTTTATCCTCTGAACTCTGTCCAAATGTGAACGCTTCTATTTTCTAGTCACCCAGAAGTGACTCTAATATTCCAGGTGCAGTCTCAAAAGAACCATAGATAGGTACTACTGTTTACATCCTCTGTGATGTAATGATTCTCCATAGATGGCATCAAAATACATTTATTTCTGGTGGATATAGAATTACAGAATTTTATCTAATCTAATTGCTGTTCATTGTCACCCCTACCTTGCTACTGCTCTATTTTTGGTACTGTTTTTGGTTTCCAGACTTCTGCTTCTTATTATCTTCAATTCTTTCCTCCCAAGGTGATTTTCAGTCTATGTTCTACATCTAATTCAAATAAATCTATGCCTCTTTCTCCTGTTTTGTAGGCAGTTCCAAACTTTATTATCATTTTCATGGTTCCTGATTGCTCATTTGAAGACAGCATGTATCAGTGTAGAGATGAGTTTTAGCTACTGATCATGCTCTTGCTAAAAGTAGATGATGGGGTGAATGAAGGCCATGCAGAAACCACCTCCTGGCAAAACTGCACAAAAATGGCATAATGCTCACATCTGTGAGGAAAGGGCTGGAAAACACTAGAGGAAGGGTCTGATATAAATGGGTTATAATTTGTGATTTTAGAATCTGCAATGTACTCAATTATTTGGAGCCTGCAATTATGATATTACTCTAGTCTTAACACCAGTTTGTCTGTCTCCTGGCAGTCTGAGCATACTCACACATATGTGAAACCAGTCATTATCTCCCTATCAAGTCCTGTAGCCCTAAAGAGGACTAAATGCTATATTCTAAATTCATGTAAGCAGCTCAGCATGAAACTTTTCTGTGGAGAGCTGCTATGCTACTTTTTAAAAAGTAGGAATTGCACAAGGGAAATTAAATAACTTAAAGCTTAAGCTTTTCTCCAGGTGATCTCTTATCACATAGTGCCTTTTATCCTCCTAGTAATAACTCATCCATTGTGGAAAGAAAATATTAATTTTTGCAAAATTTAAGAATGGGAGTCCTTAATATGCATCTCTCATTATATCCCCCAATAGGTGGCAGCTTGCTTCTCCATTTTCACCAAGGAATCGCACTTCTGTTCTTTCAGATATCAAAATACTGATCCTCTAGGTCAACTTTAGTCTGCTTGCACCTGGGCTCAGTTTGGGTTTAGCCACAACTACAACCCAAAAATGGCTCTGTGCAGCAACATGGGCACTCCAGAGACACCAGCCTGTGATTGCACATGCTGGACTCAAGAATTCAGATGGACTCCAGTGATCCTTTCAATGCACCTCCTTTTCTAACAAAATTGCTTTTGAATTTATTTTCAGCAGCTGAGACAATTACTTGTTTTTAAAAAGAATTTTCCAATATATGTGGTATAAGAGAAATCAGCCAAGAAATGTTGTTCATCTTCTTCCTGTCAATGACAGACTAATCTGTCAATGACAGAATACATTTCTCCTGGCTTGTGTAGTACATTTCATGTCTCAAGTGATGAGGTTGCCATCACGTCCTTAGGAAACTTGTACATATGTCAAACCACTTATTCTTCTAAATGGAGGACACTTCTAAATCATCTACATCTAGGAATAGGTTTGGTTTTATAATATTCTTCTATTCTTTAGAACTTTTTTTTTTTCCTATCAACTCCCAAAGAACAATTTTCTTTAAATAGACAATTCTTAAACTTAAATTACCAATCTGATCTGAAGAAAAACCCCAACAATTCAACACATTGCTAGATTTGCAATGCTACCACAAAAGCACTATTGGAAATAATGCATAAACTGAGCAGTTCGGCAACCGTATGGAAACCCACAGCTTACTGAAATCACAGTCCTGACTCTTAAAGAAAGACAAGCAATATGCATATTAAGGAAAAACTATTTCCAGAACAATACCATAAATTGAGGTATTGCTGGCCAAAGCATCTGAATATACCCTGCTTTTCCTAAAAACTACTAAAACCATACACATGCATTAACTTTATCCATAATAAAATAATTGTCTATCAAAATTTAAAAAAATATACACAAAAAATGTTTTTTCTGCTTAAGTTCTGGAGGGCACACAATGATTTACATCAGAGTAGTTCTTTTGCAGAATTTCTTCAAAGACTGCAGTTGTTTGCTAATGTTCACATTTCTACACTTCCAGTTCATCTTGATGAACAGGAAGTGCATATCTTCAGGGGAATAATGACTACAAGATGGCTTGCAAGATATCAGCATTTATAGTATTCTTTTAATTTTTGATGTAGAAGATGGCAAGGAGGAACAGACATAAATTTTTCAGGCTATCTTGTATTGCCAGGCTCATGCATGTCTGATGCTTTTTCATAAGAGAGTAAATTTAACTTTCCATAACCAGTGCACATGGAAGGAAAGTCTACTATAAAATAAAGGGTTCTGTCAAGAAAGGCAGAATGAAAATTCTGTGCTTTTTTATTTTATTTCTCTAAATCTACTTCTAAAGAGATTAAAAACATAATTAGGTTAGCTTGCTAAAATATAGAATCCCTTAGACTAAATTAAAGTATAGCTTACCATCCTGTTGATACGGACAAAGTCTTCAGGCTTCTTGGCCCATGGAGGGAGGTCAACATCATTCACAACAATTTCGTCTTCCCTGATTCCTAGATTGTAGCCATTACTGTTGACAAACATCTCGGGTAGGTAGTAAAATTCTGGAATTAACTCCTAGCAGGGAGAAAACACACAATAAGACTTCACATTTAACAGAGATGCTAAATGGTACTCCCAGAATCAGGCTCTCTTGTACTACATATTAAATAATTCCCGGGTTTTTTTAATGTTTCTGTGCACCTTTTTAAAGGAATTTTATATCCTGCTTTCTTTGACTTACAGTCAAATGTATTCCGCATAATGAAATACTCAAACTTTGTTTTTCCCATACCTGCTTTTGTGAAAAGCACAACCTTAGACAAGGCAGTGCATGTGAGTAAAGGAGACTTCTTCAGAATAACAGGTACAAGAAAATTTGTGCTAAGCCTTCAATATGAGAATATATTGGACTTTAAAATTATTATTTAACAAAAATATGCAAAAGGGGAAAATTTGCAGATATAAATGTGTCTTGATCTTACTTTTATTAATTCTTTAATTGCATATGAAAAGGTGGTAAGTTTATTACCTATATAATAAAAAATAATACATGGTGAAGACCTTTATCTACTGTAAGAAAAATTCAAGAATACACAGAGGGAAAAATATCTGTACAACAAATGTTTTTCAAACAGATATGCATGATACTTAAAAAGTGAACGATCAATAACTGCAACATATAATAAATAATAGGGAACTTAGGGTGTGAAATTTTTCCTAATTTCCAGAGTAGCTAAACAGGAATCCATTCTGACAATGAATATTGCTATTTGTTCCTGTTAATTTAGCATTAAGTATTGAACTGCAATAAAAACAAAAAAGCTTTAAAGCCCACTATGTCTCCCCTAATATCCAGATATGGATTAAATTCACCAAATTACATTGTTAAAAGCATTATGGCATTCAATTGTGTAACATGATCAAAACTGATGATACAGCATCTGAAATCAAAGTCTCTTTGTGGTCCTTTCAAAGGCTGCAGATATGCGAAGCAAAACCAACCCAACTGCAGACACAAACTTATCTAATTAAATCTGATCTGCAGGTCCATAAAGAATAGACTAGTTAAAGCAATCTTTCAAATTTATAAAGTAATTTTTAAAAAAAAGTGTATTTGTTACAATTTTAAGTATGTTTAGGAAGACAATTTAATTACTTCTTTACTTGATAGTATACTAATATAGGTTAGACTAAAATGAAAATCCAATCAGTATCTAACTAGTATAAAACATTAACCAAGTGAGACAGACATGCCTGAACATGAATAACTTATTATGAAAGAAGCTACAATTCCAAAAAGAAAAAAAAGAATTAAATTATTAGCTATAGTACATATAAAACAGAAGCTAAAGCAAAAACAAAAGAAGATAAATTCTGAATATCCTATAATGTTAAAAGAAAAAATACGCATTTAATGCCTATCTTAAGTTTTATTATAGACACCTCTAATTTATTCAGAGTATTTCTAAAAGCAATCTTCCCCCCTTCCCCCAAAACATGATTCACTAAATCTCAGGTTCCAAAGAAAGACCTTTGATTTTCTCTAATGGAGCCCAAAGAAGAATGAAAGGTTCTCAGAGTTAGAGAAAACTATACAGAAATCTTTCAGGGCTTCAAAAAATCACTAACCCAGAACTCACTGCCCAACATACACTACCACACAAATCACTGACAAACTAAGAGCATTGCCTTAAAAAAAAGGAAAAATTCATAAAGACCTCAGAAATATCAAACAGTCTAAGTTAATCTTAAAGAAAATACTGAAATGAAGCAGAATTTATTAAGGAAAAAGTTAGAAAAGTTTGTTCCTACTTTGTATAAAAGCTTTGAAGCACATAGCACTGGTTGTGATTTCTATCAATTTTTATTCAATATGGTGGCACACTGACCTGCAATGTTACAGTGATCAAGTCCTTAGATTCCATTAAAGAAAAGTTATTTGCTAAATTTCCTTTTTCAGTTTTAAATGTCATAGCATGTAACTGTGGACTTTTACATCTACCATACCTGAAAGATTTCTGCTACCCAGAGACACGTCTAGTGTTTAACTGAATTCTACTAACCTTTTGACTGTGGGGGTATCTTGAAACAAAGGGATTTAAGTCACTGAGCATTTTTAATGGTATGTCTATTTAGTAAGTTTTTCTTTGCTGCTCTTTGCTTTCAGGGTAATTTAATGTTCCCTTGCCTGGTATAGCAGAAAATATAAATAGAAATAGAATAAACAAAAGTATGTGATTAACTTTCTTTATAAGATTTATTGTGTTGTGTATGTTTAGTTTGAGCTGTCTTATTCCTGTGCTCTGGAAATTAACCAGTGCCAGACTTCTGAATCCTCTCCAAATAACACTCTCCCTAGAATCCTAATAATTTCAGTTGCACATCCCCTGGTAGGTTGTTTTGTTGTTTTTTTTTTTTCAGTCAAAGTAAAAAAACCTTAAACATAGTATTTAAAAGAGATTAATTAACCCACTATGTTATAGTCTCAGCATTCTCTTCAATGTTATTTTTAGTGCAGCCTACAATTACATTGCTTATGTGAGTACTATTTAACATGAATTGAAATTTTTCTTGAAATGTGAGCCATGTCGCATGTGACCTTTCCCAGATACTTGCATATTTCTCATACTTTGTATTAACCATTCAGTTTTCTTTAGCAACATTTGATGTTCCCCTTGTAATTTTGCCGTCTCCACTATTTACTAGAACTAAGAAATCACAGTGCTTAAAAATAGCTCAGATAAATATATCCCTTTCTCATTCCTAGAGGATGAATTAGTATATACTAAAACACAGGCGCAGTATGAACGCCTGTGGCATCCTGTATGCATGAGCTTCAGGTTCATGAATTTAGCGACTTAGATTAATAGAAACTACAATCAAGCTAGAGATCCGTGATAAAAATTTTGGTTTTATGTGTTTATTCTGCTGTGACAAATTGAAGAAGCTGTCTCTTCTATCTCATGCCAAAGACAGGTAGTGGCTGGGCATAGAAGGGCAAATATCCTCTTCCCCAGGGCCCCTGAGCATGTTTCACTAAGAGAAGTATAAAATGGGAGAGGCAGAGAGAGGAAGGATTAGCAAGGACAGTGAGGCAGAAAGGATGGAGCCCAGGAGGTTTCTGGGAAAAGGAGCAGACAGGAGTGAACCTCAGAGGAGATGGCAAGATGACAACTGGGGCTCAGAGAGAAGCCACTGAAAGTTGCAAGAATATACAAAAGAATGCAGGGAAAGATAACACTAGCAAGGGCTAGAGTTATTTTCAAAGCCTATTAACATTTTTCTCAGACAGAGTTTGGTTTTCCTTTGTTTCACAAACAGGCATGTGCCAGTTCATATTCTAATAAAGATTATGACTTGAGAGAGCCGCTCTTTTGGTGCTTTTTCTGTTATGGACAGGAAACAGATACCTCAAATAAATAGCTGTTTCAGGGTGATATTCAGAGAGGTGACAGTGTCCATTCCTCCATTCCAGATGAGGTTCAGCTATGACAGCTATCCTACAAGATATCTGTCTACCCTGTTGTCCCAGAATTTGAGTGAGAGCAATTCTACAATTATTCCATCAACTGGTCTCAGCGTTCTTTATCTGGGGCGTTTAACCTAATAACTGCCCTCAATCCTTCATTATGCAATCTAAGTAAATTTTCCCTCATCCTAGCTATCAATCCATCCCAGATACTGAGAATAAATTACCGTTTTCTCTTTGTATTGTTTACTGCATGTTTGAAAAGCATTATTTACCAGATTTACAGCCTTCAAGCTCCTAAAAGTCTAAATTAAGGATAATGATGTATTGCTCCATTGTTTGTTACAGAAATGCAAAATATTCCTCTAACCTTCCCAAATCAGCTAGTAGATTTATTGCTAAACAGTCCATAATTTAATTTACTTCTTTATATACTTTGGCCATATCATATTTTGTCACATGTTCATCACACAGAAGCCAAAATAAATGTTTTTGTCAACCTTTGTAGTCTTTACATTGGAAAGGGAGATCACATACTTTTGTGACAGCATCTGCTATTTTTCATTCACTTCAGAGCAGAGCGTAATTTGTCATACAACACAGCTTTTTACAAATCACCAGTTTCATACTTCAGAAGTGTCATTGTTAAATTCACCCTGAAGATAGGGACAAGGAGACTCAAAAATTAGCAGGGGAAAAATGTATCTCAGAGATAGTATTTACGTCAAGGGATAGGACACAGAGGACCTTCTGTCTCTGAATCTACTTTCTGCTTGACAGACAAAATAGTTGATAAGAGGTTTCTTAAAAATCCTATTGCACCTTCAGTGGCATTAGTGGTAAAATGTAAATATAAAGCCAAGTCTGTGCAAAGAAATGCTAGTTTGAAGCTACCATGAGAAATTCAGGTTTCAAGCTACAAACCTTAATGAAACACAAATATCAAACTATTTTTTTCTTACAATACACACATTGTGTCAGTCAGTGCATATCAAGACATGAAGGAAAATATCAAAACAAACAAACTCATAAAACAGCTTCCCTACAAGTTACATAATTTAGCAGGCATAAAATGAGGGGATGCAAAGAAAAAAGACACAGAAAACCAAACTTTTAAAAGTCTGGCCTTTTTAAAATATTCACATGCCAATTAAGCATTTTAAATGCATATGTTATTGCATGCAGCTCAGCTGACCTATAATTTTGCATTAACTGACACGATTCATTAAATGTTACTGGTTTCATTGCTCTTGCCAAAACACATCGAAGGTTCTAAATAAATCTTTCTGAATACATTACCTGTCATGGGTAATTTCTTACCACAAGAAATATCTAGAGTTCAAAGAGTTAATAAAAATAGGGATTTTAGTGATCTAAATATATTTGCAGTAATTTCTGCCTAGTTGTCCTTGACATTTCATCAACTGGCAACCTCCCTGCACCCCTTTCATTCACACTTCTAATAAGACAGGTTAGTTTTCCATCATTTAATAGTCAGCTGCTTTTCAAACCGCTCAAGAAGCTTGGCTCTTCTCACATGAAGAATGATGCAGTAAAGCTACTGAAGGATGTATTAAAAAAAAAAAAAAAAAGCAAAATGAATATTATAACAGACATTTCTTGTCTGTAAATGTGATATCTTGTTTATTTTAATAGCTACACTAAAACCCCAAGGTATAGTTAACAGTATTATATGCCTTGTGTCTTCATATAAGAAAACATCCCCCAAATGCATTTTCTGATTTACAAGCCTGTGACAAATCCAAACTGCTGAGAAATTAAACTTTAAAAATATGTCTTCGGGTGATAGAGGACTTCTATTAACACTATTATAATTGTACACCGCTTGCATCAAATCTGACATTTCTGTTTAATATGTTTTGCTAAGGGTATGCCATTTTATGGCCTCACAATGAAATCAAATTCAACCCAGACGTTTTCACTTTTCTTAGTATAATTCACTTCAAGGTTTTAAAGCTTCCATGTCTTTTTCTTTCTTATCCTCCCAAAAGGTTGATCCCCTGGCATCCATTAATTCCACAAGAGTCTAGTACTGGGTCAATGAGTCAGTCACGAGTTCCTCCATTTCACACTAAGGCACTTTACTGACATTTTGTCAGAGTTAGCTTTCTAACTTCTAAACAGACTATTCAAAAAGTAATATAACAAGTTTGAGAGGTATTAGGAAAGATTAGTGTCTGAACAGGAGGTTCTGGGGAAGTCAATGTTACCAAAAACTGGAGGGGGAGGTAGGGGAGTTAGAAAGGAAAAAAATGTGCAAGCTGACTGGCCAAGTTATGGTCATTTCCGGGTGACTTGCTTCCTCAAAAGTCAGCCCACGAACGCTCATTCTTCCTCCAGCTTGTACTGATTATCTCAAGAGAAGGTCGATGTTGATAAAGGGAGACAATAAAATAAACTGTGTTATCAGGTTCTCCCTTGTGTGTTACCACTCTAACACAGCACATACTGTATTAATTCTGTTTCATCCACTGTAGGTGAATGAGTCTCTTGAAAATGAACCAAAACAACCTGAGAATAAGGAACAAAATGGTCTAAATAAATCTTTAATCCTTTATTGAGCAATAATCTATCATACACTTCATTTTTCAAAGGTGGTCTAGTTTTTGCCACAATTTGAGATGCCAGAATTACAGCTTGTTTTCAGGCTGATTAAGCTACTGCCACAGCCCTATTTCATTAGCTCAGTGTGAAATAATTCAGTCCCAGAAGAGACTACACATATTTCAAGGGGAGAGTGAAGGAGGGAAAAGAAAGGAAGAAACAGAGAGGGAATGCCAAGGAGGAGGCAAGCATGGGAGGAAAGGAGCTGGACACACAGAAATGTAGCTTCCTAAAGAGATACACATTCTTCTGCAAATTCCAGGTATTTGGTTTTTAAATTTTAATGCAGATTTCTGTGAAAGTGTTTTGGATGTATTTTTTCAGACAACATTGAGGCTGTAAAAGAACAGTTGTGGAAAGCATCTGCAGCACTTAAAAATCTCAGTTCATTAATAAAAACTGACCTACTTCAGCATTTACTGAAGCGCTTGAAAATAATATACCTCTTTCTTAAACAGTAACTGATATAGAAAACCTTCCAGATTTTACTTTCCTGAAAAAATCTTTTTTCTTTTTAAATTAGACCTTGGTAAAAAGAATAAAGACACTTAATATAATTGTTTGATACAGTACTTGAGAGCAAAAATTTTGGCCATTTTACAACACACAGCAATGAAGAATGTCAGATTAATTCATTACACATGATGTTTTAAAATTATTTCATAACCTGTGCCACAATAATTAATGAGATTAGTAAGATCAGAGCTAAATGTACTTAAAGCAGCTCAGATGAATTTCAAAGGTATGATAAGGAATACATGAATAATGAACACTTGCTAGCCTTAACAGTTTTCAAAGTTTGCTACTTTGATGGATAGCCTCTATTCCATACACTAAATATTTACCATAAAAATTTAAAAAATCTTTAGGATGGGAAAAGAATTTACAGCATGTATATCACAAGGAAATCCACACTGCCAGGCCCTTCCCCCCATGTATAGCTACACATGGAGCCAGAAGAAGCTATACAAGTATACAGAAAACTTTAACAGAGAGCATGCCTTTGGATTCTGTACTCATACACAACCTGTACACATCTCTTTTGCACACTCTATACTTTCTAACAGGACTGCTGGATAAATACTAGAAGGTGCCAGACAGCTGACCACTAGTTTTTGAATAATTCACACACTCAGAGCTGAAGCTTTTCTGTTGTGCAAGACAGTGGATGCTGCCCTTAGGACAGTGACAAAAATGGTCAGAAATTTTGAGGGGATTTCTTAGTAGTTCCCCAAACCTCACTGCTTTTCAAGTCCCTGAAAACTTGGTTAAAGTGTTTGAAAAGCCTGCAAGGCATTCTAAGAAGTAGCACAACTAATCTGAAAAAATTAGGTATTTGTAGTATTAATAATAGTCCATTTTCCTATCATTTTGCAGAATGAGCTTCAAAGCCTCAGGGAAAAGTTGGCCCTGATGTAATGGCATTGAGAAATGAAATTCATTAAGATCTTAAGGAACAAACAGCAACAATTCGTTGCTATACTAGTTCTTGATTGATCGCTAAGAAGCAGAGATTCTGCAAACCAAAGGGCCTTGCCAGTGCTTTGCCAGTCTACTTTGAAAAAAAAAAAAGTTTTACAAATAAGGAGTTTGCTACTTCCCTTTGTGGGTATATTCAAATTCAGAGAATACTCAACTTTAACCTAACTTTTCACACTCTCTTGCTTAAATAAGCATTTTTCCACTCTGATCACTTTCCTCTGAGGTTCCTTCCCTCTTTGTTCCTTGAGAAATAATTCTTCTCTCTTTCAAATGTTTGCATATTTCATAGCATTTATGTCTCCACTTTAGACATTAATTACCCCACACATATACACATTTTTCTATCTGTATCTAACTCCTAAACCACATTCTTTCTTCTTATGGCTAACTCCAGTGTAGGTATATCTTACACTTGATGGTTTCCAGCAAAGAAAGCACTAAGCATTTGCTTTATCCAGCAAGAATTCATACTAAAAACTGGAGAAGGAAAAGGAAAAAAACAATAACATATGTTCTCTGAGAATATAATAGCTCTGAATGAATGACTAATCAGACTGTTTCAGGTGGAAATTAGATTTCATGAGATATTCCAGTTGTTATAACCTAAGGATAAATCTTTGGTATCATGATAAACTTTGTGCCATCCTGTTGATCTTAGTTTCCTTCTTAAATTGAAGTCAAAATAGGATTGCATTGACATCTTTTGCCCAGGCTACTGAAGTACACCTCAGCAGATTTATTCCAGTAGTGGCTTTGTGTTAATATATAATAAATTTTTTTGGTAGTGCAATCTATGGGATGCTGTTATTAAATCTCCCCTAATTTCTACAGATTTATTTTGTTAGATAATTGATGAATTATTTCTATTTTTTTAGCATCTCTTAAAAATTCTGCTCATTTTTGAATCTGCTTTTATTCACCCATTTTCATCTTAAGCTGAATCAGTTCAAAATAAATCAGTTCAATGTTATTTTTTAAACCCACCTTCCCTGTATCTTCATCAATTAACAAAACCCTGTTTTAAACAGCACATTTAATCCCTAATATATCCCTGAATGGACAGATCAGGGATTATCTGGAGAAAACATTTATTGACTAACATACCTCATCTGTTACTCCTATATTAGATTTTCTGTAATGACTTAGCTCCAAGTTGTATTTCTCTTTCTAATGGCATAACAGAAATGTGTATATATGTATAAATCTGATTCAGGGGCTCTACAGCAGACTGCCAAATGTATTCTGGAACATGTTATTTTGCAGTCTTTCCCCTAGAGCAATTTTGACCCTTAATTTTTACTATTTTACCTGCTATCCCCAGTTCCCTTTTTACATTTAGTGGTATTAAAGAACATAGCTACTTCATTTCTTCACTTTTTGCTGTCCTTTTCTGAAGGTATCTGGTTCTGAGTGTCTTTTTAATAATTGTTTTATTTTGATAAGTTGTGTTTTTTTTAATACAAATTCATTTTGCATTGCAGCTGTTATCCATCCTTAATTCCTTCATGCTTGCAATGGCTGGCAGCAGCAGTTTAAATTATCCCACTTGGTTCACAAGACTCCTGGTATTTTCAGACAAACATTTCAGTTAACTGTTTTACTGATAACTCATTTGGTTGCTAGTTTAGGAACAGTGTCCTTTCACTAATTATATACCCCACTTGAATACCATCTCTCTGTCTGTCCACAGATATTCCTTTATCTTTTGCAATGCCTTGATGTATTTAACTGCCCTCCTCCTGTGTACTAAAGCCAGACAAGAAGATTACAGTCACTTCCAACCGTCTTCCCTTGTTTCACAGTTTAAGGCTCTTATCCTTTGTTTGAGCCCCACTCCTAGGAAGTCACTCTCCCAGACATTCTAGTGGAATTCCCGGAAAAACAGATTTCATTGAAAAGTAAAAATCAAAATGTTAGCACTTTGAAGATATATGAGATACAGTAGATATTACCTCAAATTGCTTCCAAATTTGGAAATTTCTTGGTTTTCTTACAAGGGTAAGAGTGATGATACTTAAAAAACTATTGATGCACAGAGGAGCACAAATAAACATAAAATGTTTGTAGAAGGTTCAGGTTGATTTCTTTAAAAAGCATTTTCTCCCATATGCTAGGATGACCACACAATTTGCAATTTGTTGTTCTAACAAGTAACTGAATAACAACATGATTTGTCCCTTCTGAGACTGTTGGAATACTTAGGCAAACAGGAGCTCTGGAATAAAAATAAATCTACAAATATACATTTTGTTTTTCTTTGCCAAGACAAATAAATATAAAATTTTAAAAAATATAAATAAAAATATAATGGCAATATGACCATTTCCTAGTATGAGTGGTAGCATATAAATAGAGGAGAAACATGTTCGCTGTAAAAAAACGTGGGTTTTTGTAAAAAGAACAATTTTTATAGTGAAGCCTTTACCTAATTTATTACTAGAAAATGAGAATCATGAAGGGACCATATTATTCAAAATATTTCTAGATTTTTGTTTCCTTCTGATAAGGTTTCATGTCTGTGAACAGTAGCCATTTATATTTAACAAGGTAAATATAAAGGTAAGGAATAACAGCAGTAAAATCACCCTGCTCTCTGGCTGTTTCTGTATATAGTGTAGACGTTGTTTTAATCTAATGTGTATTGTTGCATAATATCCCCAGGCACATTCAAGTAAAAGCTAAAGCTGTACAGAAAAGCCAACATTTTAAATGGGTCTTGTCATTAATGCTTTATTAATTGCCCCAGGCAATGCAAACCCAGAGCTAGGCAAGCTATAACAATATGACACTTTAAGGTCAAATCCAATTCCTGCTGTGTTTTATGGAGTGGGCCAAATATTGAGTTAACAGCAGGAAAGAACAATTTATTGAGCTTTTCTCCATCTCCTGATTATCTGATCTAAATTAGATCAGTTAGGTTGTTTTTCTCTAAAAAAAATCCCATCTTTTGTCCACTCAACTTCAAAGAATCTTTGATTTTTGTGTTAGAACAATAAACTTTATCAACATCTATTTATTCATGCTATACCTACTGTGATGAATATAAAGAAATGAGATATATATATATATATATATATATATATGAAATAGAATGCAGCAGCTTCTTTGTGTTTACATAAACAAAAATACCATAATGAAATTGCATATTTATCTATTTATTTAGCATATATGTTACCTTGACATCTGAGGTATCTCTTTGGCTGTTCCTCCAGGACCTGGCCACTGAAGAAAAGGTTCGATCTGGGTGGTCAAACTTGCCGTCATTTGCATTTAGAAAGAATGTTGTAAAGGGCTCCTGTAGTTAATGAAATTATGACAGATTAAGGAAACAGTACAAGGACACGTACAGCAGGTTTCTGTCAAAATCCAAAGGCCTTTTGCAGATCAAAATACTTTATAAAGGCAGAATTAAAGAAAAACATGGCACCTCATAGTAATTTGTATGCATGGGTTTCTGCACTGAACATCTGAGTATATTTCTTGGCAGTAACACATTTTGCACAAACAAATCCTGAGTTCTATACCATAAGACTAATTACCCATCAGACATATATAGCCTAGTTCCAGTTCACAGTGACTGCCTTCTTTACTGCAACCACCACATTTTGTGTTATTTACATAACTGGACTTTGTTTACTCCTTGCATGTTGGTATGTCAAAATCCTTAAAAAAAAAAATCCTATCTCTAAGTCTTTCTTGTGTTTTCATTTAACTGAAAAGAGCTCAGTAGGTTCCACTTTGCCTCAAGGTGAGATGAATGGCTCCATGGTCGTTATGAGGCAGACTATGGTTCCAGGATATGCAGCTTTATCATTATGTTGGGGCAGAGGTACAGAGATTAAATACTTAAGAGTCTTTACATTTGCTAATTCTATCTGAAACCGTATCCCAGTTTATACTAAATGAAAACAGCTACCAGAGTTTGGGGAGGAAGAGCTCAGGTATTAGACAGTCTGGATAACCTATTTTGATGTCACTACATTCCTCTGCAGGGAAAGGGTTAACGGTGGACCAAATCCTTATTTTTATAGTAAAACCTGAATACTGAGATCATTGGCAGAAACCTGGATTTTCACCACTACTTCATTAGCTCTCTTATTCAACTAATAGTCGGCAGCGTGCCTACAGGGATGGATGTTCATTCCTCCTTTGCCAAAGTCTCATGGGGAATGCTTTTAAGAAAGTCCCTTTCATTAAATTCATACCCAAACTTATTTCATTGCATATCCTGATCATTTGGAAATTTTGTTAATCAAAATTTTATTACAGAATTACTCATCTATTATTTGAATTTTATTTTAAACACACTCTGTTTCCTTCTATGAAATTTTTAAACAAGTCAGGGAACTCCTCCATTAATGAATTTTTGAAGGAATTATACCACATTATACACATTGTGTGTAAATTGCCCCAGATGAAAAAGGTATGACGACATTTATGTTTACATAGTCCTTAAGAGAAATTAAAATATACATAAGGAAAGCACAGATGTAAAAACAGTGAAAACATCCAAAAAATAAGGAAAATAAAAGATGGAATTCTGACTCCCAGAGACCATTTTTTCTCTATTTCATATGTCTTCCCAATTAATTTCTTCTATCATGCAAAGCAGTCAACACAGGCTACTTTTGTTCTAAGAAGAAAATACTCTAATCATAAACATGGGAAATTTGTTTTTAATAGACACATTCAAAAGAATAGTACCTCATAAATATACTCCATCAGAGCATTTAGTCTAATCAGAGAATATTAATATATTTTAAATAATTAATTAAAATAATTGACTTAAATACAAAATTATCACAATGTAATTTCTTGTTGGAGGACCCTAAATCTCATTGTATAATGGCTTTTTTCACACTGTGAATATTGAAAGGCTGTGTGGTGAGGAAAAGATTTATAATTTAAATAGAATATTAAAATTTAAGAGTAGATCAGCTTGGTGAGTAGTATAAACTACCACAATTAACTGAAATATTGACAGAAAATAAGTTTTTATCTATACAGATTTTCCAGTTCTCCATATAGTGAATTCAATGTAAAATATAAATTAAAATGTGTAAGATCCAGACCCAAAAGTACAAATTGGAAAACAATATATACAGAAATTTGATTATATTACTTTATCCTAAAATTATGTTAATATTATAATTTTATTAAATTTACATTTTTCAATTAATTCCTTCTCCCAATTATCTGAATATATTTGCAACAGGAATTATGCTGCTTTCTAGCTTGCCCCTTTGACTGAAAAACATTATATGTTCTTGATCTGAGCACAAATAATTCTGTCTTTTAACAACTTCTACCCATCACTCTTTTCTTTATAAGATATGTGTAATTTTTGTGAATATTATTGTGGATCTGACTGTGGATCATTGCAGAGGTTCTGAAATCAGAAGCAGTCAATGGATTTAAAAGAAGCAGAAACCAGAAAAATTAGGTAATTACAATAAATTATGTAAAAATATTAATCCAAACTTCCATGACAACATTATTTTAAGCATCTGAGACAAATATACAAAAGCAATAAAATTCATAATCAAGGATTAAACTTTTAGTAGCTAAGCACTACAGGGTGCCCTATTATGATATCCTGACATGGCCTGTTGTGCCTATCTTTTTGGATTTTTAATCCTTAGCAGAAATTCAGAGCTTTCACTTGCTTTATCTCAGACCTCTAACATAATTTAAAGGTAATTTTTATTCTCTGGGAAGTCAAGTGCTTATACAAATATAATTCATATCGTATTCTATATACGAATTTGAATACTGTTATTCTATGATACCGATTACTGTCATTTCATGTAAAGGTTTTGTTGCTGTGAAAGCTATAAGGCAGCACAATGTTTTCATTAATACTTCATCTCACTCATTCCTAATATTCTGAATAAAATTCATGCCTTGTTCACTGCCAACAAGGAGAGAAATTCATGGGGGACTTGATTACATTGAACACAAGCTTGAGCTGTGAGAGCAACGAATTTTTCCATTCAATAGCACTTCTCTCCCCCATTTCCCTTTTAACAGTACCCGGACTCATTTGAATAATTTATGGTGGGAGTAGAGGGAGGAGGAAGGGATGTGGTCATTCTAAGACATCCTATGTCAAATAAAAATGTCTTTCCAGTCATTTATAAGAGGAGAGAGTATGTAAGGGCTTGTCAGAGTGACACACACCTTTTGCCTGATATATCTGTGATTGTCCTGCTCAAATCTAACAAAAAGAAGACCTAAATTCACTTGTGTTTACCAGATGACATCCTCCTCATCTTTGAATCGCACTAAAAACTAAAAACCACATTAGAGAATCATGCTCTCAAACACTGGTCGCTGTTTCCTTGAAGATGCAACTGATTTACACAAATATAACTTCTTCAGCAGCAATTATTGAGAACATTCAATCGTACCATAATTCTATCCTAGTTCTCCTAAAAATCTGAAACCAATGCTGATATTCATATTCTAGGTGATTCAAGCCAGAATTCATTCTTCTATATTACTTTTTCCCTCTGTCTACTTTTCAGGTCAAGTCACATATGGCTTTCTGAAGTGGCATTCTTGGCTTAAAATATTTTGTCTTCTGCAACTTAAATATTCACTGCTTCAGATTAAATGCACATGAAGAAAATGAGTCTTCAGATGATAAGGTCACCTAGCGATAAACTATGAATATTCAATTTCATTTACACAAAAATACATATAATAGAATATGGTGAAATGGTGAAACAAAGGCAGAGATATCAGAATTAACTGCACAGGACAGAACTGAGGCTAAAGCATACAGTGTCTTTTAAAAAACTACCATGATACATGTGTCACTATAGGACACATGAAAACACGACACGAGCCGTTGCTATTGCAAAGGTGAAAAAGAGGAAGTTTATTTTCTGACTCCAGCATTTATACTTTTCCAAAGATGACAGTGGATTGGAGGGTGAACATGCCACCTCTCCAATGACATTGGACAAACTACTAGTACATCAAATTTCTCCGCCTCTATGAAGGAATGCAAGGAAGGTTGTTTACAGAAAGTTGTGTGAGAAAGTTCTCTACTAGAATGCAAACTCAGAAGGCTTTACAAAATCTTAAGAATCAGGGCAACAATACATATATTGGGTTTGTGTGACAAAGCTTTGGTAGTGGGGGAGACTACAGGGGTGGCTTCTTAGCTGACCAAGGCTAGGTCTGTCAGTTATAGCAAAGTGCCTTTGTGACGACAGACTTAAGAAGGGTCAGGCAAAAACTGCAGAAGAACACTAGAGAGGGCAATGAGAATATGTGAGAGGAACAGCTCTGCAGACAACAAAGTCAGTGCAGGACGAGGGCCAGGAGGTGCTCCAGGCTCCAGAGCAGAGATTCCCTGCAGCCCATGGTGCAGCCCATGGTAAGGCAGTTGTGCCCCTACAGACCATGGAGGTCCAGAGGGGAATACAGCTCTACCTGCAGCCCTTGGAGGAATCCATGGCTCAGCAGGTGGATGCCTGAGGAAGGTCATGAGCCCCTGGAAGCCTTTGCTGGAGTAGGCTCCTGGCAGGGACCTGTGCTTCCATGGAGAGTGGAGCCCATGTGGGAGCAGGTCTGTTGGCAGGACTTGTAAGCCCACAGGGGACCCACTGTTGCAGTCTGTTCCTGAGGGACTGCACCCTGTGGGAGGGATCCACGCTGGAGCAGCTCATGAAGAGCTGCAGCCTGTGGGAAGGACCCACTTTAGAGAAGCTTATAGAGGACTGTCTCCCATGCAAGGGACACCACGTTGGAGCAGGGGAAGAATGTGGAGTCTTCTGAGGATAAAGGAGTGGCAGAGACAAGTGTGATGAACTGAGCACAGCCCCCATTCCCATTCCCCTGTGTCAGTGGGGAGAGAAGAGAGAGAATTTAGGAGTTAAGTCCAGAGAAGAAGGGAGAGGTTGGGAGGAAGGTGGTTTTAAAATTTTACTATTTTCTCATTATCCTACTCTCATTTGATTGGTAATAATTCAAACTAATTTCCCCAAGCTGAGTCCTTTTTGCCCATGATGGTAACTGGTGAGGCATCTCTCCCTGCCCTTATCTCAACCCATGAGTTTTTCCTTATTTTTTCTTTCTCTTGCCCAGCTGAAGTGAGGAGTAGTAGAGCAGTTTTGGTGGGTACGACATCTAGGCAGAGCCAACCCACCACAAATATATCAGATGAGGGAAAGCAACTGAGGGAAATATAAGGCACAAGGGAACAGATTATCACAGAATTGACTAAAAAATATGATATTAAAAGCAATGTTTTGAAGACAACTGACAGAAACCAGATTGCATCTGTCAAAGCTGAAAAGCAACACTTAAAATTATTTTTAAGGTTTTATGGCAATTACAAAATTCTCTCTCTATATATATGTATATACTTCAGAGTGGCTGAAACTTTCTTACCAGCAGTTTCCTCTAATACTAAGGTCTAGGCAGGCAGTTTCTCCCCTAGGATCCCCATTACTACATGCTGTTTTGTTCTGCTGCTATCTAAACTCTCATTTTCAAATCTCTTCTTGTCTTATATTTTTCATTTGTTTCCTTGCTTTTTCCTTTTTCGTTTGCTTTTCATTTTCTCTTGTTCTTTGGGTTTCACAGTCTTCTCCCATGGTTTAATTTGTACTCCTGTCCTTCATTCTCAGTTTGTTGCCACTTTCTACCAAAAGCTCTACAGTAACACATCTTTTCCCATCACTCTTCTCCAGTCTTTCAAAATACTGAAAGCATTTTTCTCTCTGAATCTCTGTATCTCTTCATGTCACCTTCCTCTTTCTGGACTAAACTGTAATTTGCCTTTTCTTACAAAGTCTTCTTCACAAACATAAATCAAAGCTCTAGCTCAAGAAATTAATGAGTAAGAAATACTACTTTAACGTACAGAAATCTGACCTAGCCTTACTTATCAATGTCACTGGCACAATCTTCTCCCTTATGATATTTCATCCTTTATTTTTGTAACAAAAATATCTCTCTATAGTTCACTATGACTTTATATCCTTCATTGCCATAATCTTTTCCTCTATACAGACTTATTTTCAGATATCTTGCTGTCTTGTCCAGTCTTACCATATCTTTTTTTCCTTTTCTGAGGTTCAAATTTCCCCTGGATTTGTCTTCTCTCACTTTTGTTGTCTACTCCCATTAGAGATTGCTTTTCTTTGCTGGTCAATCATATTTAAATAATCTTTTAAAATACCTGTGTAGGAGTGTCTCTGTATTTAAGTTATCTGTTGTTTTCACCTTTTCACTGGCAACATCTTCTTTGGATAACAGTGGTTTCCACTTCTGCTTTCTATGCTCACATATATAATTTGCTCTAACAAATGTAATTTGTAAAGTCTATATTGCAAGGCCATCAAGGCAAAGACCTTGTCCTCTTGCTCTTTTAGGTGAGAACACAAAGAGAGCAAGACCATCTACAGTATTACATAAAAAACAGTCGTAAAAACGACACTGAATCAACCTAATACAGGAAATGAATATTCCTTGGTGTGTTGTACATTCAGCCTGTAACTAGATTTTCGATGCTGAGAATTTGCTGACTAGCAAGAGGGGATCTTTCCCTGTACAGCAGCCAAAATTAATAGATAACCATGCAAATAAAACTACTGTTTTTAATCTACTTTAAGGCAACAAAGAAGCACATGTGTACCATGAAATGTACACAGTAGATTAATAATTTAGGAACATTTAAAAGGAATACAGTGGTCACCCACCACAGGTGTGTATTCAACACTTAGTTTCACATAGTTTAAGAATTATATCCTGATCTCACATAAACAAGAATTCCCTTCTGAGCAGAAAAAAATTAATATGTCTAAGTGAAGTTGAGATGAGTGAAAACTCAATTATCAATCTTTGTGTGGCTCTGTTTTACTTTGTTGTGTGCAAAACATGCTTAGAATACACCTTATGCAACAGATTTTTATTGGCAGGGTGTGCTTTAACTTAAGTAATTACACAGTCACTCAATTTTTTATTAATTCAAGTTTCTCTGTGAAACCTTCAGTGTCTCATCAACACTCTTTATTCTGTAAATAATTGTGCTAACACATACACTGAATTCAGATTCATTCTATCTTTGAAGTTTGGTCCCCTTCCCCTTCCCCAGATCTGGTTTTGGTCATACGAGCATGAGATTTCCAGAACTGACATAATAGATTGAAGTTAGAATCCACATTTCTACACTTCTGAAAACTGTAGGGAAACTCATTAATTTAGAAGCATAGTTCATTTGCATTAAATATTACTCAATGTTGCTTTAATATAAAACTGGTTATATAATGTAACAGTTTAATGTTCTTACAAAAGGCTTGTTTTTTCATATTGCATGGATCTGTCCCTAGCTAAAAAAAAATAAATTAATATGAGTAGTATCAGATTCCTATATTGTCTAGATATATTTTATGGGGGTGGATTTCAGTTTAGATGCATTTTTCTCACTGTGTACATCCTTATACCACCACAATTTTATGTTTAAATTTATTTTGGATTGTTTGGGTAGGAAGGACTCCCTGATCCCTACAAATAAGTATATAAAAAATATCTAGATCTGAGATTTTAAGGTGGGGAAGAACAACGAGATTTTAATAGAAAGGTGTTTTCATAAAAACAAAACAAAACAGTCATAAGTGACAGAATAGATGCTTTAAATAAAGATATTAATGAAAACCAGGATCCAGAATACTTACAATACGAACAAGCCAAGCCAAGGTAGAAGTAGATGTAGAGTAGTGGGTGTTATAATGATAAGGTGGAGTCTGATCATCTTCCCATGTCTCATATCGTTCTGCATAGAAGACAGCTCTCTTTGGGTTCAAAGCACCAATGGGCTGTAAAATGATAAGAGGTCAAATATATTATCAGCTGAAGGGCAGCATGTCTGATATGGTATAAGTTAATTCTGCATTAATGTTCACTGCACAGGAGACTCTGCAACCAAACACATTCCATGCTGTAGTAACCCCTGAGATTGCTGTAAGCTTAGAGTTTATTTTCAAAGGCTTTGTGTACTAAAGGTCTTATGAGTTTCCTTATTTTAACTGACAAATAGAAGTGATCCACTTCTGCAAACTTTCAAGACCTTGAAGTATAAGTTGTTTCCCAATTAGTTCAGTAACATTCTTCTGGAAATAGACTGCTAAAACTGCATTTAAAATGCATTGAGGCCAAACTAATATTTCTGTTGCTGTCATTCGCCATAATCACACAGCTAATGAAAACTGACTTTTGTTCGCACAGGATACTTTGTAATGCGCAGTTCATGATGAAAAGATTTCACGCGGAACTGCTGATGGTGTCTGGTGATCCTAAGCAGAAATACTCAAAAACCATGCATAGTCCTCAGGACTGGGTGTACTTTCTGACTGAACAAAGCCACATTTTACTGAACAAAGCAAACAAGCTTTGTACTTGAAAACAATAGAATGTGGAAATTATTCACAAATTCAAAGTCCATTCTGAGTAAATATAAAGGACAATCTATACAAATTAGGTGAAAAACAAAAGAGATGTAAGGAAGTAGTAGGAACTATTGACTTTGATGTGGCTACTTGAGGAATACAAGCTTTTTATGATTTTTTAACCCACTTTACCTCAGAAGCTTTTGCAGAAAGTATTTGTTACCGTGTGATGCAAAAGTTTCTTGGATAACAAAAATACAGCTTTTAGCATTTATAGTACATTTAACCAAACACACAGAGTTTAATACTTAGAGGAGAGCACACTTCCACACCAAATAATTGTTTAAAGTTATTGTAGTTTGAAATTATTGATTTATTTGCATTAATCAAATTTTAATTAGAATTGATAATATTAAGGGTATTGATGAATAGATATAAGCAAGAACTTTGACCAAATGCTAACAGTATCTTCATATTTTATTGTCCTGCACCATTTTCTACTGAATTAGAATCCAAAGTAATTCAGAAAGGAAATACCAGTACAATGTCAAATCTCTGTGTTTCACTACACTATGTATGTAACTAAAAAAAATTTAAAGCTGCAAGTATTTTCTTCTTTCTGCACTGCTATGCTTTTTGAGATGGCTGCTTAAAAGACTGACATAGAACATGACAATTTTTGATTTAGAGCTTGTTTTGAAATAGCAGTCTTTGGTGAACATTTACATTTTAAAACCTTATGATTCCAGTATTTTTCACATTAAGCACTCTGGATGCTTAATACTTTGCTGTGTCATGGAGATGTTAATAGTTTTCTCATATGTGTAAAATGATTGAGTAATCCCAAAGGATTGGTGTTATCTGGTGCAGACTGCACTGAAAGACCTCACAAAACATTCTTGAAAGAGAAGTATGAGCCATTCCCTAACACTTTCCCGGCTCATTTCCCAAATACTGGCAATAGTAAAAAATAAATATTTGCATTTTTGTTATCCTTGGTTTTGTTACACATCCTGCCAGTGTCAGGAAACACACTGGCAGTATTATAGCCTTGAAGGTATTATCATATTAAAATGGTTGTTCAACAGCTTCCTTGAAAGAGACATTCTTATCCCATTAGACTGACAAACTGTGCAGCTATATGTACACTTTGCTAAATTATATCAGGCTCCGGGTTGCTTTGGGGATTGGACAGAACATGCTGACACCACCATCATTAAGGTACTGTGTATCTGCTTCTTTGGCAGAAAAAAATTCCAGTTCCAACTGCACATTTCAAGAGCTAAAGTAGTAATTCACACTGTAGTCTGTAAAAATGAAATGTTCACCCCCTCTGAGAAGGGAACACAAAATAGCAGACAAATTGGTGAGATTGTATTTGGTAATGGAGAAACACCCTGAGAATATATCTTCTTTCCATTACAAAGGTGCATCTTATCTCACGCTGCAGTGAATTCTGAGGCTATGGAAGACAGAGATGTCATCTGTCACCAAATTATTGTGCATAGAGATTTGAAGGCACAGTGGAGAATGAATATGATGATTAACACAAGATTGAAAATATAGAAAACTCCTGGCCTTTCAAAACACAGTTGATGCTGATTAGAAGTCTTTAATCAAATAAGTGATGTGTTTTCATTATTCACTGTAAATTGACTACAGTAACAAGGCCTGTGAGGTATACCTGATGCTCAAAATAATTATGAGGTATTTTATTTTATAGACTAGCAAAATTTTAATGATGGTTTAATCAGTACCTTTAAATAGCATTCCTAATATAATATATATAGTTGTATTTAATAAAAAGGTTATTTCTCTCAAGAATTTGACAATAATTTTTAAAGTCACATAAAATATTAATGCAAACATGTCATCATGTTTTCCATGTTGTTCAATGAGAGGTGTTCAATTTAAAAGAAAAGGTATAACAATGCAGGATAGTGTTTTCACATTTTCATATCAAAATACCTGTACAAGTAGCTAAAATAATCTACCTTCAGAACATATGTGATTAATTGTACTAAATTATTATAAACCTGAAAATCTGTATTCTGGATTACCATCATCCAATATCTTTTTCAGTCATTGCCCTTTTTTTAGAGGGAGGGAGGGAAGGCTTGTCTCCAGCTATAAAGTCTCACCTCAACTTCTCAGGTCAGATCCTGGATTGGATGAACTAGTGATCTGTTTGACAGCCTGGGATTTAGGAGACATGGGTTAATTTCTCTCATTCCACAAGCCTTTATAGTGTCATGAGGAGACTGCTAGCTGCTCTAGAGGGGGTAGTGTGCAAACATGGCCCTGTTTATGCGGAGATGACAACTGGGATCCCAGACGTGGCACAAGTGTCTCAATGCAGCAGTGCCTGGGGAGGACAGCTGGGAGCTTCCCATGTTCACACAACTCTGCAGCTTCTACTTCAGCCTTACATAAGTTATATCCAGCCTGTGGTGAAGAAATACAAGAAATACTTGATCTCCCTTTTCTGTGCTGTAGTGGAGACACTGATGTGAACCACCTCTCTGTATAGTAATGTTAAGGACTTCTCTGCAGATTCAGGAAACCATACATGTTGGAAATGGAAAGTACTCAAATATCTTTTTTTTTTTTTTTTTTTTTTTTCCTGTTGCTGTGGTTGTTGTGTAATTTAAAAATTGGTTGATTAATCCCAAAGAGAACAGCCTCTGTATACCAAAAGTCCAGGCACATTCTGAAAGCACAAAAGCCCTCCATAAATAAAATAGCAGGGAGTAAATTGTGGAAGGTCTGCCCCTGGCTTCTTTAGTGTTATTTTAACATCCATGTAGGAAAATGCTGTTAACCAGAGTAATGGTATGAGCTCATCCTTCAGTGAAGACAAAGATATTTCTGTAAAGACCTTAAATCTCAATTGTATAAACTAGCAGCTAACCCAGTTTTTCTCTGATGAGTCACAGGTCCTATTAGATGACAAGTTCTACAGCAATGGTAGTCTCTCACATTTCTTGTGAAATGTGCAGGATATTTGGAGTTTGGTCACTTTTCATAGCTTTATTATGCCATTCTCAGCCCAGAAGGTCAACTACCTCGGCTTTAATGTAGTATCATGGCTATAAAATGTGGTTAAATTTTATTTATGGATCAATCTCTGTAACTTTACATCATGGAATAAAATAATATTATTTCCATTTGACTGAAATTCTTTAGGTGTGTGCACTGATTAAAATTACTTGCCCAAACAATACAAAGGAAAAGCTCAATCTACATACTAAGTCTCACTGCATATCTTAACCATAAGACAAATACAGAAACTGAATTTGAGTAAAATAAATTGTTCTGGACACTATTTAAAAAGTTATTTTCATAATGTTTTATAAAATGCTTTTTCCAAACACACCATTTGTCCTTTTATTGCAAAACTCTCTCTGTAAGGACTCATATTAAATAGAATTAACTTCCCACATAATGGTTTACTCCAAAAAGAACACTGTTCATATGACAGAGCCTATTCAGTCACTTTACTTTTGAGGTACTAAAACCTGCTACTTCAGTTTATTTTATGTTTCTTTCTTACATTTAAAAATGAGGCAAGTATTTACTGTAACATTAAAAAACACACTACTACATCTTTCTTTTTTTTACCTGGATAATCTCTTTAGGTATCTGGCCTTTGAACAAGTTAACACATGTTGCCAATATCTAGTGTTTACATCCACTGGATGTGTTATGCTAGTTCATGTAATATCTATTTGTTTGCCAAATAGAACTATATTCTCTCATGAGAGCAGAACTGAATCTAGCATCCCATTTACTCTAATTCATGCAGCAGCAACCTTATATGTTGGGGGTTGTTTTGTTTGTTTTGGTTTAGGTTTTTTTTTTCTTTTTTTTGGTTAGTTTTTTTTTTTTGTTAGTTTGGTTTTTTGTTTTTTTGTTTGTGATGTACTGCACAGAATTGTAGCAAAATTCTGCACAATTTTTACTGGTACAAAGGTATCTTGAACCTGGCTTTATTTGGCTACAGCAGAAAACTGACACCTTTTCCTGACTACTTGCTTTTTTTATAAAAAAACACCCACTGAACAACAACCTATAAATAGAATGTCCTAGGATGATATTTTAAACTTAAAAATAAATTGTGATTGCACCCAAATTAGTAAACAGATTTTTCTTCAGCATCCTAATATGAAAAGCAGATATCAACAATATCAAATATAAGAGCATTCAGAGATTCATAGTACTAGAGTTTTACTCAGTAAATTAACTGTTTATTTGAGAAAAACACACATTAAGTTGTCTGGCTTTAATTGTGTGTAGTTTTTCTGCTGATGGAAGAGTTGCATATGATAAAGAGAGAAGTTTAATTTTACAGAAAATTATTTCATTTTTCCAACGGAGGGCTCTCTATAAGCCCATAAAGTCCATTCCACAGCATATACATTTTTGGAAGTATTAAGTGTGGTTGCCTTGAAATATTCACACTTGGATGTGTTCATTTGCATTATTACATTTAGAAGCCTTGGGGCTTTATCACTTCCTTTTCTTGAAATGGCACAGTAATAAGGAAAAGTGGTTATGCTTATCACCACCCATCAGTCAAACACCTTCTATATTAACAAAACATAATTTTTTCCACTCAATGAATGGGTGTGTGATGTTTCATACAGATGTCAATATTAGTATTACTTTGCCTGGTGAAGAAATAATTTTATTTAACAGGATGTATGACTGGAAGTAAATGAGGAGAAATTCCCGTTTACACTTTAATGAGCAGGGACAATGCAGCATGTCAAAACCACACATTCACTATAATTTAGGAGTAAAAGTCATACAATTTTATACAAACAAACCAGACCACATTTTAAGTGACTTGAACCTCACAAAAAATCACTGTATAGTAAAAACTGTGTACATGTTTCCTGGACTAATGTTTAATACCCTAAGTATTCTTCTAAAGGAAATCTCAACAAAGAAGAAAATAAGCAGATCACCTGATGGTTTGATACTGAAAAGATAATCTATGTATCTATGACAGCCTCTTTCATTAGCTTTTGATCCTGTCAAACAATAAATATAACCTTTAACCTTGTATATGTAATGAATAAAACTTGAACCTACACTGTCTAATCAAATGAGAGGTGCAATATATTCCACTGCTCTGGCAGATTCCATGCCCATGCCTATAGTTTTAAATCTAAAACTATATGTAAAAGGAAAAACACCAAAAAGCTTTCAGAATAAAATTTCCAAACACCTAAAAGGAAAAGGACAGAGGAATTTTCAGACTAATATTTAAATATAATTGTTCTGAGAGAACAAGTAACATGTGGATGTAAAAATACCACAATAAGGAGTGCCACATAAAATCAGAATGAAATGGAATGGAAAAGACAAGCTACATGTTCAAGATAGCTTTGCACAAATGTGCAAAATTTAAGTTTGGACTACATGCAAAGTGCATGTTTTACTCCATTACCGACATTCTAAGCAAGACAAACACCCCTAATTTCATCTCCAAAAATCGTATTAATTGCATTTGATATGTATGTTCACTTAAAAGTTGTGATATCACAAAGGTGGTGTATTATATATACACCTGTATATATTTCTGTATATACAGAGAGCCTGGAAGCCAAACAAACATTTAAAATTTTGAAAAATTGTGTAGTCAGTTATCAGAACTGACACTGGAGTATTGTATGAACTTCGAGCAACAATACACAAAATACTTTTTAAAAGATAGATTTAGCACCTACATTTAACTACAAAAACTATTTAAAACCAAGAAAACAAAGCATGGTAGGTGACTTTTCATTTCATTACTTTTGTGGGCTTTTACCAATATATGCAATATTGTTAAAATTCTAAATAATACCACAACATTTTTTGAGGACTATAAATTGCTAAATAGCAAGGACAGAGGCTTTGTGAAACTAAGGAGGGCAAAATTTACAGGGAGACAGAAGGTCAGGACCTGACAAAGGAGATTTTGTCCATCAACAGTTTAGCTGGAGGTTCTGATCTGCCATCAAATCTGCAGGAACATGTCTACATTGCAAGGCAAAATCTGACAGAAGGAAGTTGTTCCTCATGGAAAATATACTGAGTGGGCCTGCCCCAGAGGTCTGGCTGAGGCTTGATAGCACAATCTCCTTCAGTATTGTTAACAATAAATTATTAACTCCTGCTTTTAAGCACCAGACTACTCACGATTCACCTCCATGAAAAGAAAAGAAGGGACTCACAGATACAGGACAATATCAAAAATTAACACAGAATTGACAAGGCAATACCTCAGAGACATTTGAATTTCTAAAATTTTTACTGATAATGCAAAAATGGAAACAGGATGCAAGTAACTCTGAACAGCCCAAGTCAGGCGTTCCATACAAAACGGCCACTGCATTCTGAAATAAATCATTAACCTATTTTTCCTTTTAAAACCATGGTGAAATGAAATCTATCAGATATTACTATAATGAACACTGCAAAAAATTGACAATTACAATTGACAACAGCCCTATTATCCTGAGGTATTCCACAACAGTTTATAAATTTCATATGTGTTTTCTCATACATCCATGGGATAAATGGAGCCCAGACATTGCCAGAAAGGAAAGGTAATTTTCCTTTACTAGTTCTGTGTAGGCTTTTCAGAGGTCAAAACCCTAGCTGTTCCACAGGAAACCACCGATAGATTTTGGTAAGTTTTTAAATTGGCAAGAAAATGTGCACATTGCATGGATTCTTGATGAAAAATAAAGAGCCATGGACTTGATTTTACATTTCTTTTTGAGGAGAGCACTAATAACAGCACAGTGATGCTTAATAAGCTATACATGCACTAATTCCATAAAGGAGTCTTTACTAACTCATGAAGAAAACAAATCTACACTACTTCCTGTAGCAATTACATATTTTAGTAGGTTCTATAAAAATTTGGATTGAACCAAACTAAATAGCTAGAGAAGGACTCATGAGACACTGTCTAATCTTGTTGCACTTCACCACATGCAGTGCTATTAATATGTCCAGAAAGTGAGTTTGAGAGATTTTGAAAAGTGTAAGCACCTTAATGAAAGGTTTATCTTTCTGAACAACTCTAAACCAGCAGTACTTTTATACATGCTAGGGAACAAGCCAGTGTAAAATGATCACAGGTCTTTTTTTAAGTCACGTCTGTGGATCTTTTATTGTTCTTGGCACACATTTCAATGGTGTTACAGAACTGAAAAACACATTTGTGAAACATACCTATAATCCTGTGAAATGTCAGAAGTTTTACATAAGCTAATGGAAGGATCAAGCAATTTATTTCCTTTTGAGGCATACTGTGAATGTACTGTAAATTCTGGGTTTATTTGCTTATTTATTTTTTTGTTTAAGAATAAAAAGGGAGTGTAAACTTAGGTGTCTCTATCCTCTATTATGAATTCAAGTCCTACTCAAATTATTTTGGATGCCTTACAAAAGCAGGCTTCCAGGAATGGTTACAACACATCTGGAGGTACTGCAAGCACACTCTTTCCAGCAGAGATGAATCTGTCAAATATCCAGGGCAGGATGTCTCCATTGCTCCCCGGGATGTGTACTTGCAGGGAGAGGAGGAAAGAAATCCAGACTTAAAGCATAAACCCCAGAAACATTCATGTCTGCCCAGCAGCAGAAGGGAATGCAGGGTCTGCAGAGCAGGACTGCAGAACAGGCCCTGGGGGTCATTTTCTCCTCTCCAGCCTCTCTCCTAAAGGCAATGAGTGACAGCTTCCTGTGGTTTTGAACCTCACTCAATTTGTACTTCCCGCTCTTGACTGAGGAGCTGTGGTAAGGATGCAGGAAAGCTGACACACCAGACAAGAGAAACCTCACACTGGGGATGTTGCAGGACTATGCACTATCTTGCCACCTTCACTGGCAAGAGAGTGCATACAATTTCTTAGTTGATAGCAAACAGGAATGATACTTCCCACAACTCAGTTTCAAGACCTCTTTTTTTGCCATTATTTTAGCTGGCTGCTGTGCTTGGCCAGGACAGACCTTCCCTGCAGTCTTAACACAACCAGAGTACCCGAGCTGGATATTGATGACAACGCGGTGCCATTAGAGAAAAAAAAGCACTAGGAATTTTTTTATTGTAAAGTACTGAGTGCCTAGATCTGGTTGGGCAGAAAAAAACCCCAACAAATAACAATAAGGACCAGATACTCCAGAATCTAAAATACAAAATATTCCTTTACTAACTATTAAATCAAAAGAAGATGCTGATACTATATTACTATTCTAGTCACTGTAAAATAAAGTGATATTCATCAAAGCTTTTTATTTCCAAAGGATCAGCTTTTATAAACTAAGAGGCATAATTAGTGAGATCAAGTGGCCAGATGCACTCCTGTTCCATAAGTTAGAAGGTACAGAGGAGTTGCAGATTTGGAACCAGATAAGTCAGGGACATGGAAGCAGCATAATATAGAGATTCAGTATAAAATAATTCTAAAATAGAAACATCTATTTCAGACTTTTGTGAGCTTACGACCTTACTTAACCAGATATAAATATAAAACAAAATGTATTTCTAAAAGGTCTGGCTGACTGTTCTTTAACAAGAATGAAGCATACCTTTGAAAGATCTCTGAAGTTGCCTGGAAGGGTCAGATCTAACTCTTCAGACTCATAGTTTGTTAAAACCCACGGAAATACAGGGTACTGGTTCAGATCATTGTATGTTCGTCCTATTGAAAAAGAAAGTTTTAATAATTAGGAAATAGTGTCCACTTGTGCAGCTAGAAAAAAATTTAGTGGTTACATTTGTTGCATCACATGTTCCCAGTTCCCACCACTTGGAGAGAATCAGGTATAAATCTTCCAGACAAAAGCAGCCATTTAGGTGCACTTATCTTGAATCAGAAATCAACACACAAACTAAAATAATACAAAAAGCACAGTATCTTTTAAAATCAACCAAAATGCACCATATGCCAATAAACACTTTATTTTTTATTTCCATTAAGATATTTTTATAGCACGAATGTAGAAATTAAAAAGAACTAAACAATTACTTTCCTAGCAATGTCATGAAGTATCATAGATAGCAAAGATAAAATGAGACTTCAAACAGCAAGGGTGTAAATTTGAGGTTTGCAAATCTAGGTCTATCCTACATAGTCAATGCTAATCCATCATTCCTGTATGGTTCTTCTTCACTGAAGAAATGGTGAGATTCCATGGCAACTGTGGAGTCAAAGTTATGAAAGTCATGTTTGCTGTAACACTATTTTTTAATCACTTCGAAAATTTAAAAACAGTTGTCTCATGTAAAAGACAGAGCTGACTACCCCAGGCAACTCTCTCAAATCATGAAAGAAACACTGCTGTCATCCCAGCAGCTCAAATGTGCAAAAACCATCTATAGATACCATTTCAAAAGAACAATCGTCAGCTGCAATGAACTAAAAATTATGAATTCATCACAAAGAAAACTGTGTTTGGGAAACTGCTATTTTTGTATTCTCTAGTGTTTAGTAGAATCTAACATTTCAGTGATAAGACAAATGAAATTTCTTAGTACAGAACTGTCCATCCTATTGCTATCGTGAGAACCACACAATATGCAGCATGAGTCTTAAAAAACAACATCAGGTCATAAATATATGTGTACGTGTATTTATATAATATAATTAGCAGACTGAAATAATCCAGGTTAACAATTCCCAGTCCTGCAACAGATTTACAGCCCTGTCTCACTAACTGCTTCCTTCCAGATTCTGGACAGATTCCTGGGGTACAAAACCCGGCACAGGAAAACACAGACTTCCTTGTTCTGAGTAGCAGTTGCAATTCTCCACAAAAAAATCACTTCTGCCTTAATGAAATGTGAAACTTTCACTGCTCTTCAAGCACCTTATTTTTTCAACAGAAGTTGATGAACAAAAAGCATGTTTTTATTTTGTATATAGTTTCACTGAATAATAGTCTTAATAATTGTGTGTCCTCATTTTTACACTCTGAAAACATAGATGTTGACAAGAATACAAAAAAAAAAATTAAGGTGCAAATATAACTTTGTCAAACAAGCAATTCCAGCACTGTGCACTACATACGCAAATAAAGATGGATAGAAACAAAACAATTTCTTCTTTAATATCAAAATGAATGAATGAATGAATGCAAAACAACTCTTTTGTTGAATATGAATATGTCAAACAACTATATCAAGGAGTATACCAAAGTTTATCCTTGTAAGGGAGGAAAAGGAAAGGTATGCCCTGCTAGAATATTTATTCTTTTAAATAGAATTAAAGGGAGGGGGCTCTACATGTGTTGTAGGAAAACAAATCTGCCTCATTTTCTACATCCTTCAAATCAGAATATTATTTTCTTCTTTGGCAAGGGTTTAATTGCATATGACTTGCAAAGTTTCTTGAGACTATCAAATTTAGGGTGCTTTAAAATATGGCCTCTATAAAACTACTGCTTCATACAATAAATGTTTTTCTTACCAGAATTCTCATCAGAATGTTTAATTAAGTTAACAGAAGAGCATGCAAAATCTTTCAAACAGAAAGACATTTGTGTTTATGCAGAGAGCTGACTTAAAGAACTTTGAGATCCAGCAAGAGAATGAGTGAGAAGACTGTGGTCAATTACAAAGCATAAGCAAAAATTAAGAATCTGCAGAATGAAAATTTGTATGGAAAAGAGCTCATAGTAATACAAATCTTCAACTGTAACCATTTTATAGAAGTATTTAAAAAGCAAGAACATCCTTTTGCAAAATTTTGAAAGGAAATGTGGGGTCATAAAAGATTATGCTTTATTTTGAAATTGAGATTTTTTTTCATATTGTGATTTCATTTAATTTTGATACTTATTTCATTCATTTCATACTAATTCAATTTCAATATTCAGTCCACAAGATTTTGACTGTTTGTTCCTGTTCCATATGGGAAAATCATAAATATGTGAAGAGGCCAAGGAAAAAGCAATCCTGAGCCTCACTGGTGTATGAGTTCTCTTTTTCTGAGGGGTTACTTATAGTATAGACACATGAAGAAATTATCATGTGACATTAGCTCCATGTCAGAACACTGCAGTAACTCCTCTGTGCAGTTTTTTAACTCACAGTGAGAAATAATTTGAAGCAGCTTCTCTCTCAGTTTAGGTAAGATAAGTTGCAAATTATGAAGCCTTCAAGATTATGTATTTGGTAAATATAAGTCTTGTGAAAAAACCTAAAATATTCTCTTCTCTCCTACTTCAATTTTTATAAAACATGTTTTATTTATGAAGATAATAAATACTAAGAATAGTTCTTATTTTGTTTAATAAAAAAGTTAGTGATTTGATTTTTTTCAATCCATCAATTTCCTCCTTAATATCAACAAATAAAACTGACTTGAGAAGATGAAACTAATTTAAATTGAGAAAGGAGACCAAACCTACAAGGTAAGACCACACATCTCTACTTATCTGAGCAGAGGACAGTGATCTAGGCCTATAATGGGATTACAAATCCCTAATTCAAAACATGCATAAATATTAGTGGCTTCACTTTATTAGAAATGCTGTCTTGATCTGTTCTGGCTTCACAATTGATTATTTTCAGAGTAAAGTCAGCAGATGAATATACTTATACATCTCATCAATTGTCTGGTCCTTCCAACAAGAATTATTTGGTCCTTTCTTTAGCTAAATAAATATAGAACATAAACCTGTAAGACTATTGGTAGTCCCTATATCTTTTCAGAGCCTTCAGATTTTCCCTCAAGTAGGCTTACAGAGATTAATATTAAAGGCTGAATATTAAATATCGCAAGCCCTGTGACACTAATCTACTTGAACAATAAAAATGAGGCATAGTAAATGAGATCTCAGAAATACTGGATATGTTTCTTCATTAAAAAAAAAAAAAAACTTTTTAATTAAACCATCCAATTTAATGTTTTTATATGGCACTTTAGTTTCTAAGGTAAAGTGAGCTGAGACAGCTGACAAAGAAATTATAACTGCAATTCCTTGGTGAAAATGTTAATGACAGCAAAATATTGTTTAATTAGATGATTGCAGCATCTGGATTAACACTCTTTAAGAGCGATGTTCCTGTGCTTGTCTGCTTCTTCACACTTTACAGACATTTTGTCATCTCTAGGTCATTAGGAAAGAATTTTTAATGATTTTTCTGGAAGTAAGTAGTTCAAGTTACATCTAATTAGATGACAATAATAAGCCCAACACATGCAGTAGCTAAATATATACATAATTAACCAGTGAGGGCTTGTACATCACAGAGTAAAAAAGTGGAAAATGCTAAACAGGCAAAAAAAAAAAAGGTGAGGGGAAGAAGTTCATCTGAATTTATTACCTAATTGAAGATGTAATTTTTTTCCATAAACCTTTAAAAATAAACCCTGTCCACTACAAGAAATTACTCAGAAAAATTATGGATGCAATTATTCTTCATTTCTTTTAAAAGCAGTGGCATGTAGGATTTAAAAGAATTAAAGTTCCAATAAATACAAATGCAAGTACACATTTAATGTACTGCAATTTGAAATCAAACAGCAGAAATTAGTTAAATACTGAAAAATAAATTTGAAATCTACACTTCTAGCTAAACCAGTGAGCACTGCAATTATATTAAAAAACAGTTCCTTGTTCCCACTCCTCTTGATACCTTTTGCTGTAGTGGGATTACTTTTAAGCACTCTTTTTAATAATCTTTTAATTGAGAATAGTAAAAATTCCTCGTTTCCTGTATCACCCAGAGGGTTCAGTTGACTGGTCCCATGCAGAGAGGACAATTAGTATAATCACAGCAAAAACAAAAGGATCCCTGAGAATGAAGCAGGTAGAGGGAGGAGGGGGGAGGTGACCAGGAAGGCTTGTGTCTACAGCCAGGACAAAAACCAGGGCCATGGAGAGTATAACACTAAGACTGATTGATAAGTAGCAGAGTGCAGTCTTTACCTTTGGGAGGAATGCCCATAGCTGTAAACACGATGAAATATGCTCGAGCCAGAAAAGAGGGCAAGAAAGAGGTGAAGATCTTGAAGACAGAACAGGGAGGTGAGAAAATAGCTGACTAGAAGGCCAGAGAAACAGGTTGAAACAAGGCCTTCGAGAGTTTTGAAGATGGAGACAGATTTTGAACTGAAATTGCAATGAGACATCAGGCCAACACAAGTGCCAGCAATCAGACATAGGATTGGATAGGAAATTTGTATGGAAATAGCAGAAACTAATAATCTAAACATGAAGCAGGGCAATGTTTCTAGGGGGTAATAGGATGATGTAAGAATTAAAGAAAATGTCACAGAATGATGGATTTTTTTTCAAGAGGATACTTCAAATATTAAGGACATATAGAACAGCCGGGGGCCATGCTTCTCATGGACAGACATGCCAGCAAGCCAGGGAGAGATTTAAGAAGAGATTAATGTTATGTATTTCAGCAGTTCTGTTATACAGAGACCAACCAGTGTAATTATCAGTATTAATAAACAGGCAAAGGACTTCTTGTGGGAAAGGACCCAGCTGCATGATGTCACAATGAGAGATGTAAACTGGTGTCAGAACCCTCTCTTCTGAGCATCACTCTTCCAAGGCTACTGCTCCTTGTGTAATTTCAGAGGAGGAGCACAAAGAAACATGAGTGCTTTCTTACTTTTTTGCAGAGGGCTAGAGACTAATTAAGCACCATTGTAAGAAAAAAAGGGAAGCTACAAAGAATGGGCAAAAGATGTGCTAAACCACTTTGTTAGTGGACCTCTATTTGGATGAGAAGAAAAAGCAATGAAGTGACCTTACCTACCACCCACATACCTGTAGATAATACACAATTCTTATGTGTCAAACCTCCATATTTCTGACTAAACTACAGCTCAGATTTGCTGAATAAGCCAGTAGGCGCTTAATGGCAACATGAATTAAAAAAAAAAAAAAGGATGGATATAGTTCTCAATATATCCAATAGCTGAAAACAAGAATACTGCTAGAGAATAAGACGCTGCTTAAATAAACAATTATATTCTAAAACTAGGTCATTGCTGCTATGCTAACAATTACTGGCAAAGAACTTGTAACTTATAAGTGGATATTTCTTATGGACTCTCATTACAAAAGAGTATAATTAGGACTGTAATTGGAAATTGGATTTCCAAGAAGAAAGAAAAGAAAGTACATGTTTACTTAGGAAAGGAGGTCACAAGTATATTCAGTACTCTATTTTTGTGTACAAAGTAGAAAATTCTGTATTTTCTTCTGACTGCTGAGGGTCCTGCCTACAGTGCATATAAGATTTTATGTCTATTTAGTACAGGCGTACTTGGGCAGTTATCAAAAACAGGGCAACAAGTTAGTAGAGGTTCTTCTCTTCCAGTACTGTATTTCTGGTAGAGTTATTAATTTTGTTAGTGCTTCATCAAAAAACACCTATTTTGTGTAAGGGAAATATTTTTGAGGAACATCTTTCAAAAAGACTTACAGAAATGCAAGCACAGCTGTAAAAGCAGTGGTGTCACTCAGGCTGCTTCACAGCTCTCGACCCTGCAGTTTCCCAGATCTCAGGCCCTGGTGGTACAAGGTCATGCAATGATGGAGTCAGGATCAGCTTGGGGATGTGAGAACTTCTAGACTTTCTAACATATATTTCTTTTTAGATACTTTCTTCCCTTGTGACCAGACTTCGAGCTCATGTGCACTCTATTGTGGGTGGGTTTCTGCCTTGCCAGAAACTTTATGAGGAGATTCTTAGCAAATACCCCAAAACATTTCATGTGTTTTTGGAACTGAGCTTTCTAGATGAAGTGCAGACTTCATTAAAACTACAAAATCTGGTTGATCTTCCAAAAACAACTTGAGGGGATTTTTTGCTTCTGTCAAAAAGTGGAAAATTTTGGGGTTTGTTCCAAACTGGAATAAAGACCTTATTGTAATGTATAGAATTGCCTGTTGGGTTTCAGTCAGATTTTATTCTCTGATGTTATTTTCAGAAAAGGTTTTGTGTATGTCATTGGCAAGTTCATCTACCAAGGAGAAATTATATTCTAATTTTTAAAAAAATCATATACTGCTGAAACATTTTATGAGATGGTAGACAATTCTGAGAAATGAGTAAGGCATCCTATGCAATTAACCAATTGAACATGAACAAATGAGATTTATCTATAAGAGACTGATACTAACAAATCTACTAGAAATTAAATGCCTTGAGTCAGAGAGACAGACACTCCTAGGGATAGTTTTTTCAAATAGGACAGAAATTCAGGAACACACACAAAAAATAACAAATAGTGAGTAATCCTTCAAACCTTGGGCATAGCAGGTGGAACCTGGAATGCTAATATCAAGCCATCCTGATACAAGGCAGATGAGTGACATTAAATGACCTCAAGAGAGTCCTGTCTTGTACCATCACCCCAAGTGTTCGGCTATAAAGCCTGCCCAGCAGCACTAGTATCAAACCACAGGTAAAAAAAATATTTTTGTTGAGACCTCTGAGAAACTGAGGGAAACTGTTCAGGCTGAAGCCTGTAACTGATAGATATTTTAGTATAAGTGTTACTGCAATTTCTAAAGGACTTCAGACATAATGCTGTGTTTCAGGTTTGAATGCTTTGGTGAGATACCTAAAAAAAAAATTACCTCAGAGTTTTGAACTGATTAAAAATTTAAAAAAATATATATTAAAATGGCTTATCTCTTGTTTACTCTCATTTAAAGATCTTAAATTCACTGCTCACAGAACAAATGAATACATTAAAAGGAAATTACCAGCAAAGGACAGTTCTGTTGATAATGTGCTGGACAAGGACTGAAGGGACCTAGGCTAACTTCCCAGTTCTCCAGTAAATCCTCCAAGTTAAGTAAGGCAGCCAGGCAACCAGCAAGGGTCCACCTGCATTTCCTCATCACTAGAAGGGCAGCGGATGCGTGAGAGGCACAGAGCAGCTGGAGACAGGCCAGTGTCCAGAAGCAGGATAGAGGCATTCTGGCACTGCACCAGAGGCAATAAACACTCAGCAGGGCTCCTTCCTCCAGCAGAGACCTGCAGAACCACAGCTAAAATGCTTGGGAACCAAGCTGGTGAGTCTGCACTGGGCTTCACCATATGGACTTTCCAGCCCAAACCTCCGGTAGTTTCATGGATTCTGCTTTGTGCTCCACTGCACAAGGTAAACATGCCCTCAGATTTCCAACTGTTCAGTGGTAACACTTCTGTATCACACTAGGATAAGTTGATGACACATTTATTAACGTCCGTAAGACTCGATGCATGGATGATGACTACAATCTAAGCACAGAGGCCAATGCCTGAGGGTTCAAAGCAAGCAAGTTTGACAGCTCCTGAATTCTGCCACTGCCCTACTGGGAAGAACACTGTGACTGTCCCCAGACTGGTCAGCATAACAAGTGCTACCTTTGGGTTTCACACTTACATGTGTCTTATGTCTGGCCTGAGGACAACCTCGAGCATAAAAGTCAGGACCAAGTAAAATGAGAGTTGTAGCACTCAACTACAAAGTGATGCCTGGTGGAATTTAATTTGGGTTTCAAATTAAAACTCACTGAAGTGAAATGTCTGTATGAGGCTCTCCACAGGCAGGTTCATAAGCAGCATGTGTGCTACAGGCAGGAATCATAATAGCAGACAACCTCCTGGAAATCTCTGTATATGGTGTAGAAAACTGCTGCTTTTTACATTTAAAATTAACACTGGAGTTAACACATAGAAAGAGAAATTGAAAGAAATAATATCTTCCTGAATGTTTAATTAATGACAATTGCCAGAAAAGATCTTTTGCCAATAACAAATGGATGTCTATGGCAGTTATTTCTTATTTTAAATATCTAATCTGATATTATATTTCATCTCAAAGAACCAAATGAGAAAAGATGCTGTAATCTAATCATACCACAATCCAGGTGACATCTGTACTAGGCAGAATACTGTTGTTATTCTGCTGTCTAGTTGCTGTTGCTGAGAATGATGAAGTAGCGAAATTACATTTTCCCATTATTATTTCCAGACACTCTCTGGCAATGGTTTGTTGACTCTAATAAAGCTTCAGACAAAGCTGTCAGCAGAGGAAATGGCAGAGGGGGAGCAAGGAACAGCCTTCACAGTAATACATGAATCTAAAATCTCTGTGATAGGTTGTGCATTTTCTGATAAAATGTAACATGTGTGTTTCAGAATATATCACAAAGATGCAGCTGAATTCTAGAGGAATAAATGTATTCTATCAAGTCACGTTGCTTAAGACTTTGACAAACATAAACATATTATGAGTGATTAAAAAGCCAGAAGCCTTACCTGCTATAGTATTAAGGAACATCAAGTATTCAAAGTTGGATATCTCCCGTCTCTGCCAGCGCTGAGTCATGTTGGAGGATTTATAAAGTTGTCGGGGTGTGGCCAAAGAGATTCTCCTAGGAAATACATTTAAAGAATGATTTTTTAAGAGTCTCATTAATTGTTAAGATGCAGGGCAACATTTTTAGTGTGATTAATTTCAAATAATCTGAGAGGCCTTTCTATTTCATTTAATGAGGTCAAGAAGACGCTATTACCCTTGTTTCAAAAATGTATAAAATTAGGAACTATATTTTATCTCTATTACAGCATTGCAATAAATCAGAATAATGTATTCTATGGTTTATTTTATTCTGAATCTGGTTAAATGACTGGGATTAAAAGAAACTGCAGACCTCTTGGTGCCAGGCTTGTCCAGAAGGAATAAGAGAAGAATATAATTTCCCTATTTTAAAAGGATATATTGAGAAAAGTTCATTAATGTGAGTGGTAGATTAAAGTGACATACACTTCCATCACAGGTTGACTATATTTATTACACAATTTGTGCACCTCCTCTATGGTCAACTACTCATGATTCTTTCCTATATCCCAGTAAGCTTGAAGATTTCTATTTACAGCCTGGTTTCTGAAAGAAACAAATTTTACTCAGTTATCTGCTCACATTTTCATCTCCCTGTCTCTTCATAATGACTTTTAAATTGCGTTTAATTCAAATTTGGAAGAGGAGCAGAAGTGTCTATGATACTAAATTTCCACACTCTTTTTTTTTTTTTTTTGAAACTTACATAGTTGAATAAGGGGGAAAGAATCAAACTACATGCCAAGGAAGAGAAAAGCAGAAAACATCAGCTGTTCTATATTCAATTTGACAACATCACAATAAACAAATACCATGCAGCAAGTCTTAAATTAACCATTGTATATACTGTCCCTGGTTGGTAAAATATAGCGGACTACAGTCAGTCTAGACTAACGCATTAAGCAACAAGCAGAAGCAGTCGCATTGTTCAAAACTCATTTCTAGAGAAAATAGTTCTTGCCTAAAAAAAGAAAGACAAGGAAATCTTTAAAAAGAAAATAAATTCATCTCCTCAGATACATTTTTTTAAATAAATTTTGATCTTAGGAATGTGTAAAAATAGAGAAATGTTTATACCTGTTAAGAACAGGTATAACAACAATAAAAAGGACAATTCCTAATGGGTGAATTCAGTGAATTTGAAGAATGTATGTAGTAGTATTTACACAGCTTATCAAGACTAAATAGGGACACCTAATGCTTCAGCTTTCAGTTGCACCCTGTGTTATTTCTAGACTCTGGAAGCTGAGTATCTTCTTAAAACTTTGTCATATACAAGGTGTCAAACTGGGTAGTGTTTACAAAAATGCGAACCCTCTTACTTCTAAAGATAAATGCATATACTTCTGGAGATGCACTAAACTCCTTTTCCAGAGAAAGGATGAGTGAGTATTGGCATGTGACTGGAGTGTATTACAGTTATTACAATTATTTGTCTAAATTGCCAGTGTGTAAGTTGTCAACGTCTGCCGTATTTCAGTTTCCAAAACTGGGCATGCAAAAATGACCATGCAAGTACATTTACACAAATAACAGTATGTTAGGTCTTGCCAGTTTGGCTAGTCTTATTTTACAGTAGACTATAGGATACCAAAGGTAAATACAATTAGCAGTACACTGGAGACAATGCAAAATATTTCAAAATTGTTTCTATAATGCTTATGAAACAATTTATCTAAAGAAATATCCAAATGTAATCATAGTTAATATTGCATTTCATAGAATAACTATTTTTACAGTACAACTCTAAAAGACATATATTTTACAGTAAATTCTGACTAATGCTACATACAAATTAATAAACACAGAAAATAAAAATACTAAAAAAGATCATTAAATTTACAAAGCATTTTGTCACAGACTTTCTGTTCCTCCCATGACAAAACAACATTTATGTATTGGCTTAGTAGCTGCTTTCTGACTTTATTCACAATCTCCTAGGGAGTCTCAAAAATCTATAAACTGTCAAGTGCTGGACTTTGCATTTGAATGCCTGATTTGAGTGAACTCTACAGAAAATCAAAATATACTAAAAACATCCTTATTTACTCCATATCTACAGCATTTGAAAGATTCACATTCTTTTCAGCAGAGACTTGAAGAAATTATGCACAATAAATTGGTTCCACACGTGCTTGTTTCAACTAAGACAGGAAGACCCACTGTTTTCTGTTTTGCTAAAACCACCCAACTTTGATCAAACCATTTCTTTCTTCAATATGCCATCACCAATATGAAGATGCACATATGAATCTGCTCCCTTTGCTTCTAGAGAACCACAAAATATCTACTCAAAATGGGAACTGCAGAAGACTCTGATGTACAACAGAATGATCCAACTTTTCAATTTTTATACATTTAAATGTATTTAGAAAACAATTCATGTCATTTTGGTGAAGGAAGGGATGCTATATATTCCATACGTGGAATATGACACACCTCCTTTCAGAGTTACGTTTAATTTAGTTAGATACAATGCAATGTCATACAAAAAATATTTAAGTATCTTGCACCTGCATGTTATGTGTTGTGTTGCTCCGGTTCAGAGTTTAAAAAAAATAAAGACTTGTGAAAGTAATTCCCAAGGAAAGACAAGAAACTCATCAGTGTTCATTTTAATCAAAGTTCTAAGAAGGGTTTTATACTTTCATGGCATCAAATGTTAGTTTTTCTATCTCTCTCCCTTCACAAAACTCAACCTCTGCAATCAGCTGTATTGAGATCAGGAAATCCATCACCAAGCTACTGACATGGCAGAGCTGAGCTGATGTTGAATATAGTTACTATAACAGCCAAAATACTTTTTTTTTCCAGAAAAAAAAAATTAATTTCTTGATTTTTTTTAACTGAAGCCATTGTTTTCTCTAATGCATTAACAGCTCACAGAATTTCAGGGGAAGGTGTCAGTATCTTTAGTGGCAAAGATACTGTAACTTTTACCAATTCTTTGATCTCTGTAGGCTATGAAACCATCAGGCAGCACACAGCTGATTTCTGAGCTGTGATATTGCCCTCAATAAAAAGACATCAGTAATGTGTATGTCCCCTCTAACACCTGAGGGGTTAGAACCATAAAAAATAGTCTGATAATACTATGCTAAAAAAGTGGATATTATTATACCTATGTAGAAACATATGGAGCTGCAGAAGTTAAAAGACACAGCATTGTTTGCCCAGTTGTATCATTTGGCAAGGTCATAAGGAAACTACAATCAATGCAACATGTTTCAGGAACAGTGAAAATACATTTATCAAAGACAGACTAATTTGATTACCAAATCAGACTGAACTCTTCAACATGTGACTGATTTTAAAGATGTAATTACTTCATTGTAACATTAAGCACAGGCTTGAACTCTGTTGAATCAAAGCATTAAACAAGCTGCTTAGAAAGGCAGCAAAGAGGCAAACTGAAGACTTGCTCTGAACAGCAGGTCTGCAAAGTCTTAGGAAGTCATAATGGTTCACCTGCTTCTAATCCTTTGAGCTATTAGATCATAAATGTTTCTATTTACTTCTACTTCCTTTCACCTTTCTTAATTCCAGGATTTCACTAGGAAAACACAAATACACCTAAAAGCCATGTACTGCATTAAAAGTAATTTACTTCTTTGGAATGTTTCCATCATTAATGCGAGCCTTTATGATACTATAATTAACTCAAGGTGACATTTATCATAGTACCAGAGAGGAAATATTACTTGCATAAATAGAACTAATGAACTTGAGCAAAACAACCAGAAAGGTCTTCTTTTGGTTCTTCTTAAGGTACAACTTAATCTGGAAAACTGTGATGATTAAAAAAAGGATAATGTTTTACTCAGTATAGCAGCTCCTTTTGGTTACTCAGCATAATTTTGCCTTATTTTAGTTATACAAATAAGCATAATTTTAAAAACTAGCATTCCAGAGCCAACATATTCATAGGAAGGAAAACTATATTCTAACATCAACAAAAGACTGACTACAGAGCAGTTATAGAGCCACATTTCCCCAGTTATTCCACTGAAATCCTACTGAAGACAATAAGGGAATGTAAACAGGGGAAAAAAGAAAAAGAACCATGATTATGGAGTCTTTATTGTGCATAAATCATATCCTGATTACACAAAAAAAAAAAAAAAGAAAGAAAAAGAACTTCACTACCATATGCCAGATATATTCTGAAGGCTAGCAAGCCCATTTTCGATTCAATTTGAACTTTAATCAAAAAGGTATGCAAATAACTGCATATTATATTGAAGCTGAAACTTTTCTAAATAATTATATATCAACAAATTTTTCAGACAATTACTCACTGAATAATGCACAAAGGATATGAATTTCAAAAGTAAAAAATGTCACTGTAAATATGAAATTCTGATTGAGAAATTTGCATTTTGTTTGTGCTAGAACATGTGGCCATTTCTATTTCAGAAAAGAATACTATTACTTTCCATTTAGAGACAGCATTTCCTTTAACTTTAGTTAAAGATGCGCCTTCCAAATAAATGCCCCAACTTTGCCTTGATCTCACTGAAAACTTGAGAAATATGGCAGTTTGCCTAAAGACTTCAGCACATTCAGGAGATCAAGCCTTAGGACTCTTGGGCTCATGACAGGGAATGATGTTCATCTGGGAATGAAACAGTTCTCCAATTCTACAAATGCTTTGACATTTCAGAGTATTTTCGCATTTTGCACAGGAATAAAACAAGGACAATGTGAAGTTTTATTTTGTAGGAAATGACTTAGGGAAATACACATCCCAGACACTACATTGATGATTATGTCATTGGCTTTTTGGGCAAATCAAGCCAAATGGGGGTCTGAGCCCAAAGCACCATATTTTGTTAATATCATGCTGTTTCCTCACTCCTTAGTATTTCTTTATTTTTGTCTCATTTTGACCAGAAGTTAATCCTGAACTAAAAAACAAACAAAAAATGTTCCCCCTCCAACACAGTGAAATACACATGAAGATCATCCCACTTATCCCTGAAACAGTAATACTTTTATAATATAAGATCCGACAACTTCCAGTCTTATTTCTGGTCATAAGCTGATTTGATGTTAACATTGATGAGGGAATAAAAAAGTAGTTGTCCATAGTATGTGAAAATCTCTAAAACCCAATCTTAATTGTTCTTTCAAAAATATATATGCTCCTCAATTTTGGAAAGAAAAGAAGAAGAATGCATTACACTAATGAAGGGAAGAAATTTGGAAATTGCAAAGTTGCCACTACACTGATAAGAAATGAAGTAAAATCCCACATATTCATATATATAAAATAATTTACATTCAGCAAACACAAAAACTAGTCAAGTTCAATTTCACATCCTGCATAACAATTACAGCAAGGATGAACATTTGATTATACATTTATATAACTTGACTGGAAACCAGACTTTGAAGAGATAAGGTGTAAGTATTTTCAATGGAAGGTGCTTATTTCCTGTAATTGAAAAAGAAAAAATCTAATTATCTAATTTACAATACTTTTACTTCCATTCCCTTAGGCCATATAGTAAGAAATAAACTAACCTTAAGAAAAATAAAAACAAGAGTTTCTTAACAGAAATAATTAGTACTGACATTTAAAAAATAATCAACTGTATAATATAATAAACACAAAATATAAAAACTGTATTTAATAAATTACCTGGCTTGTGGCAAACCATAGCTGGTTCCTACTCCAACCCGTGGTAAGCTGTACACAACTTTTTTCACTGTTGCTTGGTCAGGAAAATTAAACATAACAGAAGCTAAATGAGGAAAGGAAAATATGTACCAGTAAAACATTTGCAGAAATCTGTTTCTTCACCTGCATATATTTTTTAAATGCTCGAGTTTTTATTTGGGGAGAGATGTCAGCTCCACTTTTATCCTCCTGGGGATCCAAGGTACAACAGAAATTCCTGACATTCTTCACACCTATGTATAATTAGCTGGTTAACATTTTAGCATTAAGTCTCCCATTTTGCAGAAGACCTGAGTGTTGTTTACTTCAGAGGAAGCACTTTATTATTAACCCATAAAATGAGAAGCTGTTATTTGCTCTTCTAACTAGTGCCTTAAAACAGCCAAGAAGAAGGAATTGTTTAATTCCCTCTCCAGCTGAAATCAAAACTTACATCAGAGGGTAAAAGACCACTATACACCTCACCAGCCAGTGAACTGTGATTCAGAGTAGCACATACAGAAAACCAAGTAGATCCATTTCTTGCTCTGGCAGTTTTTAACCTTAATTAATTTTATAATTAGGAAAGGAAATATCCTTTTATATATCCCACTAAAATATTTACAGACAATTGAGGAGAAGGTGGGACAATAGAAAAAGCAAATTTCCTGTCCAACATTTGAAGAATTTACTAATTGCAATGATCTGGTTCTTTAAATAAATTGCACTGCCGCACAGAAAGCAGTGAGATTGATTTATGTGTTGATTTTAATAAAATTTGCACTGAATACATACAAATGGAAGCATTATAGAACAGACATAAGCACTGTATCAAAGGAAGCACAGAGTTTTAATTTTAAAATTAATAAATAAAAAGCCAAAAACCACTAGCACAATATTATGGAACAAATATAAACTATGACCTACTTCTGTTTGCCATAAACACTTCCAAAGCTGTGTTCTGTAGAAGATAACGTCTTGAAAAAACAGCTCGAATCTCACTGAACATCCATTTTCCATGAAGCCCTTCAGTATAGGCAAGGACCTTTGAAGAAAATCAAGGTGACAGTTATTAGCAAGAATTTTTTGATAAAACATTGTATGAGAACAGAGGAAATTTTACCTATTCAATTGAGTTATTAATGTCTCTTTAACAGCTAAAAACAGTGACTTAAAATGAACTTGAATGTTTTTAAGAAATGCAAAAAAAGAAGTACCTACAGTTAAAATAATATCAGTAATTATGGTAACCTGATACTCCTAAGATCTACTTCTCATACATCACATCAAATTAATTTTCTCAAAAACACCAAAAACCCAATCTCTACAAACACATACAGGGAAACAGACACACTTGCAATTATGTTTAGCTGTATCTTCTTACAACAGCATGCATGACACAGTTGTCAGTTATCTATCAGATACAAGATTTACTTCTGAGGCTGCCTTGTGCAAATATAACTTGCTATTCACATCCATTTCAGGGTCATAAATTACAAGTCCTCTCATTCTATTAATAAGTAGAAAAATTAGCAAAATCAGTATGTCACCAGAATAATTTTTCTGAAGTTAGATACATCAAATACCCCAAACCATAGACAAAATTTAACAATTTTAATTTTTCATTTTAAAATTAATGTGAAAATATTTTTAAATAAATTAGCTAAAAATTAGCACAGCTTTTCCCATTTTAAATTTTCTCAATAGAGTGTATTAACATAAGACTAGATAGTAATATCGAGTATTTTTTCACTTTTCTTTCCATGTTCTGGATGTTCAAAAAAGACAAAAAAGATACAATTTCATTAGATGTCATTTTTATTATCTTGTCTCATCAGTGTAGTGTAGAACAATTCTTTTCCAATCATTTTCATCAGCTGGCAGGCTCTCTTCAACCCTGCACCTCTGCTTAGGTGGGCTCTGCCATGGCACTCCTAGGAGGAGTCACTTGTTTGGGACCACACCGATCTGCATTTCCCAGGCTCTGTAGACTGTGCCTTTACCTAGGCTGCAGCCACGGAGAGAATTGCAGCCTCCGTGAAACAAAGAAAATACAGTGAGCACCTTCCCTAAAGGAACATTTCAGACTGAAGAGACTGAATTTCTCTGCTCTCCATTAGGTACACAAAAACTGTTGTACACCAGCTTGCAGTGCTTTACTCATTCATCTGAGGTCTTTACTTTCTCTAATCATGACCTCCCCCAGCTTCTAAACAGGAAAATGTTAGGGAGACCGTATGCTGCTGCTGTAAGTGATCCTTCATGCTTGAGAAAATGGGAACTGCATTTCTTCAATCTTTTCACTGATGTGGCTTCAAGTTAGTAACACCTTTCCATATATGAAAAAGCTAATTTCAGTTTGTGTGCTTGGTGTACATTTCTCTGATAAACATGATGAGCCTATTTCAGAGAGGATGTTAATAACAGCAACAACACAAAAATGCTTCAGCACATGGAAAAGCATTCAGATGTTAGATCAGTCCTTGATAGAGACTGGTTCGAGGAACACAGCATTCCCCCTGTACTGTTTACATCATAGTAAGTTACCTACAGAACTCTTAGACCAACATTGTGGCTGATGACACTGTTTTATTCACCTCAGCTTTCCACACTAGTTAAACACAGCTTGGGAAAAGGGAAGGAACTCGATTCTTTGGAGATCACCCAGACACGTGCAAAAGACTATGGGCTCCCCCCATTCAATCACAGGTCAGCTGTGGAATGCTACCTCATACACTAAATTGTTGGAATGGTTAAATATCTGCACCTTATTTTTCTACTGAACTATGATAGATCTTCTGACACTTTTGTCTGTGAGCTTTCTAGTATCAGGTGACTCTTCCTTGTGTTGGTAATTACAGACTGGATCCACTTACTGCTTAGTCTTCTCTTTGATAAACTAAATAAACTAAATTTTCCTTGATTTTCTTTCATTGAAATCAGATGCTAGGATACCACTGGTATCACGTATGTGAAATTCAGGTGGATAAGAACAATGGCTCTGAAGATCTAAGCACTCTCCTTCTTTGAATGCATTCTGCTGCTGTCTGATACATAATTTTTGTAAATACACAGGTTTTAAATGAAAGAGAAGAAAGTCTGAGGAAACCACTCACATTTAAAAAGCTAAAATATGAGAACAGTCTCTTGGAGGAAGGAGTTTGAAATGTTTGAAATATTTTTTGTAAAGAGAAATGTTTCCTATTAACCATATTCTATATATTAGCGTAGTAGAGGGTTCACAATAATACATTTATTATATATATTTATTGATATATACCACATAGTTATTATAGATCAAAACTAAAAGCACATTGCATACCAATCATACACTACTTGCCTTTTACTTCCTCCTCTTTTTTAATTAAGTATACAGCAATTGCAACTACATTCAACCCACTATTAAGTGAATGACATATGATAGCACTCCAGTAAAACAGTAGAATAGAATAGGAAATCAGAGGAAAGAAAGGAGTCTATAATTCAATTAATGTCCTCAATTACACTCTTCTTAACTGTCTATTAGTCCTACAAGTATCAGATTATCTGGCCATTATCAAATTATCTGAATTATTTCAGTATTTCTGTTGTAATGTTTTCCTGTCCAAGATATACTACCCATTTTTGCCATCCTCCATAACATTCATCTTACACAATTTTCTTGTGATGCATTAAACCTCCCATTATTAGATAACTACAATTTACAGCAGATATTACTGAAACTGTAGCAGGATTCTTTCTTATTGCTGTTATAACAGCCAATTCAAAGTAATTTTATTTTTCTGCATCTGAACCCTTTAAAAGGCTTATACACCCTTTTTTCTTCCAGTATGATTTTTAGCTTTTCACTTCCTCATAGAACATCAATGTCTATTTTACATATTTTACAGACTGCATATATTGTATCTTTCATTATTCATAAAAATATGGAAATAACCATTTCACTATGCTAATATACTGAAATTATGTTACTAAGTTATCTGAAGGCAACATTTCCATGAATTCCAACACTTTTTTGCTTATACTTAAAGTCAGTACTCCTTATTTTGATAGTTTTATGAGTTTTTGTCCTAAAAACATTCATTAAGTCTTCCTGCTTAGGCATGTTTTAATAGTTGAAAAATTATGACAAGCCCAGAATTCTAGATACATTGCAGATATGCTGGTTTTATTAAAATAAAAATGACCAGCCAGTATCTACATTTGAACTAAGCACACTTTTCAATTTTAGTATCATTTGTAGGTGTTTGGTTTAAAACTCATTTCTCCTTAGAAAACCTTTTCACTTAGGAATATGTTTGTGTTTAAAAAATACCAATTTGGTAGAATACATTGTAGCAAGATGAAGCTCTCACCTAACAAGGAAATGAGAAGTCTCTAAAACTCAAGGTTCTGTACTATGGAAATACATCTGTTGGTGACACTTATTTAGATTAGGTTAGTAAAGCAGCATGGGATGCAGATGGAAAGCTCTACAGAAAAGAAGCAGAGCCATTACCAAAGTGCTTTCCTATTTGGATCAGATATGAAGGCTCCATTATTTTAATTTTATTTCTGATGTAATCAAGACCTTTTTTTTTCCTTTCAATTAAGCATCAATGCATTTTTAATCATAAACATTCTTCAGTAGTTATTCAATTATTGATAATGAATTGTTAATTAACAGCTGGAATTCTGCACTAACCAGAAGACCTGAAATACTAGTGTCCATTTTTCTTGAATCCCTGGTAGATTATCTCCACACAAGGAACACTTAAATACTGAGGCTCATTTTTGTTGCTTTATACTATTTTTTAGTAACTCATAGCACCAGACACAGCATGCAAAAGGATATTCCCGTAATTTTCTTTTGATTATTGTTCGTGGAATTGAAGTAATCACAAAATCAGGCACTATAAGGAAATCAAGGAAAAAAGCCTGTACAATACTATTCATTCTCAGCCACTAACTATTCAGTAAGAACGATCACTTTTGCTATCGCAAAGAATTTTTACACATTTCCTTTTTTTAAAATAGCTCTTTGGGGTGATTCATTAATGACTATGTATGTGAATTGAATCCACTGTTTTCAGTGGAAGTTCACAACTTTTGTTTTGAAACCACATTTCTAATTCAGGATATTTTAATTCTAACCTGATTTCTCAATGAAAGTGTTGATTGATACCTGTAACATTTTTCAAACTTTGTTTATATCTAGTGCAAAAGGCATGTATCATTAACATGTAATATATTTGTCTTTTTGTGGGTTTGTTTGATGAGTGGTGAAAAGAAAATGAAAAAATTTTCCTAATATCTAGTCTGAATTTCCCTTGTCTCAGCTTAAGGACATTTCCCCTGGTCTTCACATTGTAGGCATGGTAGAAAAGACTGACCCACACCTCACTACACCTTCCTTTCAGGGAGTTGTAGAGAGTGGAAAGGTTCCCCCTGAGCCTCCTTTTCTCCAGGCTAAACACTCCCAGCTCCCGCAGCTGTTTCCCACAAGAAATTTTCTCTAGTCCTTTCACAAGCCCTGGTGCCTTTCACTGAACACGCTCCATGCTGGAGAAAACATGGAAGACTTCACAAAAATGATTCACAGTGTTTGGTTATTTCATCAGAGTGCCATCTACAGCCAGCCACAGAAGTGTGGTTATGCACCTGGCCCATGTGCAAAATAGGCATTTAGAAAATAACTTGGCATCACTGTATGCTTTTAGAGGTCAGAAATGCATGAAATTAATTACTGAAAATCAAAAAAATTCTGTTCTGTCAGGGATTTGGATTTCCCTTTTTCAAGAGTTGTCAAGCATTGCAATTTGCAGCAAGGAAAAAGAGAAATTCTGAATGAGGTCTTCATGCACTAAAACAAATGACTCCTATGGAAGCATAGCAAACCTTCTTCTCCAGAACAATCTAACAACCCAGAGTTAACCATCGGTACATGGTACACTGCATGATTCCTTCACATACTCTAAATACAGATTGAGATGATAGACATTGATGGCATGGAATCCCACCCCAAGGGTTTATGAAATACCACACTGAGTAAGCATTTATAATTCCAAAATGTTTGATGAAATACTGAGTATGACCAACTTTTAGATTTAGCAGGAAAAACAAGTACACACTACAACAAGGGATATATCATGTCAACATAGACAAGTGTAAAAAGCAGTTATATTTATTAAGAAAATTCAAAATCAGGTAAGTTCAAATAACAAAACACCTTGTATTTTGTTTTCTAAAATGGGAATCAGAGAATGTAAAGAAACAGAAAGGACAATTCAAATTAATTCAATGTCCTACTGTTTTATTGACTTATACATTTAGGCAACTTTAAGAACATCTTCTTGCCCTCAAGTCCCATAATCATATTAAATACTTCCAAAATCTCACCAAAATACTGTTATCATTTTTTCTTTGCACATTTTGGTCTAGTACAATGTTCTCTCTACATTAAGGTCTCTTTTCCCCTTCTTTATAACATGCCTCTGTGTAAAATGTTTCTTTATTTGTAAGCCTTAAAAGCTTTCCTCCAAGTAGCTCCTGTAATGGTATGCTGTGCAGGATGAGCTGAGTATTATGTGCCGTTATAATTTCTCAATTCACATAACTTTTAAAATATTTTTTAGGTCCTTTTTTTTTTTTTTTTTAAATAAATATTGGCACTCCTGTTTCATTTTTCTCCTCCTCTTCAGGGATCTAAAAAATGCAGATATTATTTTTGTGGTTTTGGACTTTATTTCCCTGCCAAATATTCTCAGCTTATACTTCTCCTTCCAATGTTTTTTTAAGCTTTCAAGAGGCCCCTTGTCTTGAAACATGAGGTTCTGTTCATCCAAACCTTTTCTAAATTTGATTTCTCTGGTCAGCATACCCACTTTGTTATCCATTAAAACAATGCCCACTCAGCTTAAAGCAACAGATGCTCTTATTCCCACATTCATTTGCAGCCATCTGAAAAATTATTTGAAGTTGGTCCACTTGAAGGCCATTTCCCTCTTTTCATAAGCAAAATGGTTTTGCATATTATGATTTTGTGTTTTAGGCAAGAAATATAAAGGATATTGGGATATTTTTGAGGAGTAGTTGCAGCAAAGTAATTAGAGAAAAAAACCAAACCCTACTCCAATATCTTATGTATTCTAAATGGACCATTTTTAACACTGCATTTGTGAAACACCAGTGCATAGTTTTAAATATAAGTGCAAAATAAATTCTGAATAATAATTATTTTATCATTAATTTTGATCTCTGTGCCTTTACACAGTTTTCTTTCTATGCAAAATAAAAATAGATTGTCAATTTAGGCAACTCCTGAAATGCCAGCTATAGACTGACATTCTTGGGAAGAACAGCATCAGAATGAGGTAGAAGATTTATACATTATCACCTTAGAAAAGTGGCAGAGGCCTTTTTTAGGCTCTACTATCAAACATATTCAGCAATTATTGTTTTAAGCAGAAGCTTCACTGATTTAAGAATTTTAAAAGCACAAATAAAGCTGATGGTGCTGGCTAGGGCAACAGCATGTGGAGAAGCAGAATATATTCTAGTGTCACATAAAGCCATATTAGAGCACAGCCCAGCTCAAAACACAGAGGTTGAAGAAACAATGGTGCAAAATCACACAATTAGTTCTGGTAGCCACAGGACTGAAGCAGATTGTGTCAGTTACCTCACAAGGTTTAAAATGATTTTTTGTTGACTTTGGCAACAATGGGATGTCAGACGTAAATCTAGTGAGAAATGTTAACAGAACTCTGTTTCCATTCTCACTCTACATTTCGTGCTCAAAGATCAATCCAAACTGGGGAGTGGTGATCTCAGACTCAAATTGCTCTGAGCAATTCTGCCCCAGCAGTGAAATGCAATCAAATTAATTCAATTAGAACCACACAAATTAGAGTTTAGTGGGCATGCCAAAAAAGACATAAAATTGATATGAGCAAAACCAGACTTTTTTTTAAGGAATAAAAACAGAGAGCTTTTTTTTCTCTTAAATGGTCCATTCTCCTCAACAAAAGTAAGGCAATTGAAAGAAAGAACTTTTAATATCTAAAAATGCAGGGAGAACACAGTGTTAAAAATGCTTGTAAGTTGAAACCAAAGCAGGATGTTTATTCAATAAATAGTTCTTTGACAAAATTGCAGCTTTATTAAACTTATATTATTGGTGGATTTCACAGAATTTTTGACTTTTAGCTGAGAAAAGTTGCAGCAGAAGCAAAAAAATAGAAATAGCTTGAGGAATAAAGAATGCATGGTATCCCTAAATATGTGATGTGTTCTTTCCCAAGAATAAAGCCATCAAAAAATTATCTGAGTGTTTTGATTGGTTGGGGTTTTTTTTTTCCCCAGAACTTGCATATATTTATTCAAAAGTGCAACACAGTAAATACTCAAATGTACCATATCAAAAATTCTTAAAATTGCAATAACTGAAGTCATTATAATTGGTCTTAGGAAATGTGTAAATATTGGGTTTTGTTAAAGATTTCCCATTTCCTACCAAATGAAGGTAGAAAGACGGTTGCATGTCCCTCTTTTTATAGACATAAACTTAATGTCATACAGGAGATAAGTGGAAGCATCTTGTATTTTAACAGTTTCACATCTGATTTATTCAGTGTAGAATGCACATGATTTAAGATCTATAAAAGTCAATAGAATACAGGGTTTTTTTCTACTATCAGGCTTAATTTTTTTATGTTCCTAATATCTTTTTCTATATAAGATTGATCAAAAGCCAGTAATATTTTGTTTTCAACTTCATATACAAAAGTTTTTTCATTAGTCCCAATATTTAGGAATATATTCAGAGCACATTCTACTCCTGAAATTTTAGCAACAGATTTAAAATCAATTTTTATACACAAAAAGAAATATATTACTTTTTTCACTCATATATATTGTACCTCTACAATATCCTCACTGTCCCCAAAATTTCTACAATACAGTTTGTAACAGTCAAGCAAAATCCTCAAGAAATTTAAAATTCTACAGCTCAAAGAATCACAGAATCAGTCAGGTTGGAAGGGACCATAGTGGGTCTGCCCCGACCTGGGTCATCCCAAAGCATATGGCACAGGATTGCATACGGATGCTCAGCTGTGCCATGAAGTGTTGGGTATGGAGCACCAGTGACTCCTGAAATCAGTTTGCTTGGAGTCTGAATTTAGAGTAGATTCAGGGCTACTCTATGTTATGCCAACTTCTAAGACCCCCAAAGTACAATTACACAGCCTGTGAATAATGGTGACCATACATCAAAGTATCTTCATCTTCATAATATATTGCAATACTAACTGATCCTTTATTTATCCACCTACAAAATGCTTAAGATGAGTTTGTTTTGCACTTCTGGAGAAGACAAGAAATTATAGCACTGGGAAAAGCCTAATCCACAGTTTCAATAGCAACCAAAATTCTGCTGTACAGTATTATATATGGAATGTTATCTAATATTATGAAGTCTGTGCAAGGAAAGAATAGAAAAGTTTCTTCTGAGAATTTTTACTCGGAGTGTTTGCAAACTGTGTGCTGTTGCTCAATAATTAATTATTTTATACTTTGTACTTATTTTGCTTCACTATTAGAGGAAAAGTATTTATGCATTCCATACTTGCTTTAGAAAACATATTTTTGTCAGATACCTTAACTACGCACTGGTAAATGACTGCACAGAATATATAAAAACTACAAATATTGACATGTATCAAATATAAGCTGTGTATATAAACTCTATAAATGACTTTTATATTTCTTTCAATAAATGGAGCCAGATTTACACTTATTTTTTATGCGTATTCGGTATATTCTATGCCTCCTTTCCCATACCTAACCATCAACATTTTTAATTTCAACAATTTAAATGTCAAATTTATAGAAAATTAAAATATTTGGTGAGGTCTAATTCCACTCAAAAAATCTTCTTGAAAACTAGGAAGAATATTAAGAATAACTACTCAGCTGGCTACTAAAAATGGATTCTGAGGAACACATTTAGTCTTCCAAAGTCTGCACAAAGCAAATTTGATATACATTTCCCTCCTCTTTGGACTTCTAGCCAAGGAATGCAAACCTGCATGTCATAAAGTTGGGCATACTCACAGGCTTTCCTGTGGTGAACTCCAGGTTCCCAGTATGAAATTACTACAACACCTGTCAGCATGTAGAGGTACTTTGTATGAATATGCCTCAGTTTTTACCCACTACAGGCTGCTCTGACAGAGAAGGTATTTAAATTTTATGGACTACTGGGTACTATGCGACTATGAAAAAGTGAGCCAATCCCAGTCAAAAAAGGTTCTCTCATATAGGCTCAATTAATTGCTTCTTAACTTCTATTTAACTAAAAAATAATAAAATGGGATTCAACTCAAGCTTCAGAAAGAGATTAGATATTACCATTTTTATTGATTATAACCACCAACTATTCAAATTCTTCTATTAAACTAGACTTGTACCTTTTTGTTTTGTTTTGTTTTTTCTTTTTTGTTTTTCCTCATGTGGGCAACAGGCTAATTACTTTAGAAGAAAATAAACCCTGTCAACTTGTACAGACAGATTGCTGCCTGTACTGTGATTGGTTCTATTTCTACTGCCATTAAGTCTGGATTTAATGCATACCATATTTCTTTTAAAGAATACAAGCACCCTAGGTAAAAATCTACCTTTCACAGACTCAGTTTCCCAAGATGCATCTTCTTGCAACCAAGTATCCCAAATGCCATTGCTTGAAGCAGAAGCTGAGAGCACTGAGACTGTCCAGGAAGTGATCTCAGCACCTCAAAAATTTGCTTCACCTGCACTGAAAGCCAAGGAAGTCAGATATAAAGAGAAAAAAAAATAGAGTGTGGGGAAGGGTGAATTCAAAGCCAGGAAAATGAGTCATGTAAAAAAGTGTCTTAGCCCTCGAACATGAAATGCTGTCCGATGTAAATTAATATATAGGAAAATACAGAGTGATCCTTGATTTTACCATATTATTACAAAGTTCCTTCTTTTTAGAGTTTTTTCAATGCAAACACATGCGCAAGAGAAAAAGAAAATGGTAGAAAAGGATTGTAATTGTTTAATTAAATGAAGCAAACATTTTAATTTAACTGTTCAGAAGTTTACAGTCACCTAATCCTCTTACTGTGCAAAAACAAAGTCTGAAAATAGTAATTCTAACTGTTCTATGACTCTTTTCTCCTGTTATGCATGAAACAAACCATACAACCACAACAAAAAAACCCCATACAGTGGACACAAAGCTAGCTATAGAAGGACCCTCATTTTCTCAGCCAGAGAATCCACAGTGAAATATTTTCTCTTCTTTACTTACATTAAAGAGAATTAATGATGAAACCAAGCTAAAATAAGTCCCCACTCAACTTTGTAGTATAATGATGAGTTACTCTTAGAGAGCAGTCTTCAAAAATCCAACACATGCCATTTGACTGTTGCAAAATAATCCCCACTCTGCTTTGACTTCTTTCTATGAACTGTAATACAAGGTCCAATAGACAGCCTCAGATGCATCTCAGGTCCAGTACATGCTTTTCAAACTTAATCAAGGGAATATAAAAATGTATATAAAAAGATGAAAGTGTCTTTGCCTTTATACATACTGAAGAAAAAAAAAAAAAAAACCTAGGGGGGAAAAAGTGAGATCTTTCATAGGGGAAGGTTAAGTCTGATGCTAATGCTTATTTAAAATGGTGACAGTCTGAAGTAGTGAAGCCTTGCTGGGCTGCTTTAATTTCTCCCTGGAATAGCTCTCTCCCAACCTTCGGCAGCACATCAAAGTCTCTGGAGCTCAATTAAAATTGGATTATATTGAAATGCTCTATCTATGGAACTGTGTGCTCACTAACACTTTTCTTTCAGTAATACTCCAGATGACAGTTGCCCATCCCAATTTAAACAGTTGTCATAGAGACCATGAACTAAAGCAGCAGTAACTAACAATACAAAGGAAAGGTAAGTGGTAGGATTTCTGTGAATGAAGGGCTTGGTTTGCAGCCGCAGTGCTCATGCTGCAAGCAGCTAAATGCAGAAAACATAAAGGCTGTAATACTCTCCTCACTCCTAAGGAGAAGGGCAAAGTAAGCAAACTAGTAAATATTTTCCTTTTTTCCCCCAGTAGCTAGTAGTGTTTTACATTCCAGCATGTTGTAGCTACCTAAAATATCCAGAATTAAATTACACACCCTAAGAAAAACAGCAGATAACCCTGGAGTCAATCTACAGCCACCAATTCATAAATTAATGGCATCAAATTGCATTTTATAACTGCAGTAGAAAAAAAAATAAGGTATTATCTTTTTATATTCAAAAATTTTAGAGAAGATTCTTAAATTATACATGATGCACAAATCCTTTGTCTTTATGATAAAAATCTAAAGTAAAAATCTGTAGGAAATTCATAATCTGAACCCATCTGGTTAACACAGTGAATCCATGTGTAATGCTTTCAGATCATTACTCGTTTTAACTGTTTCATAATCTAACCCTGTAGATTTTTGATGTACTGCACCAAAGCCTGACAATACCATTGGAAAACTCTAGCAGCTTCCAAAATTCCCAAAATAACATAAACAGCTTATGTTTCTGGCAGCACCAGACAGCAATGTATTTAACAACATAGATTGCTGGTAATGATACTATTTTCTCATGTAGATGGCATCTTTCTGGCACTATAAACCCCTTAACCTTTCTTGTAATTGGCTTATTGAGAGTCCCAAGGTTGTTTTTTGTGCCATTGGGCTGATCACCATGGAAATGAACACTTATTGCTGTTTCACTGTAGTGCTCTATTTTTCTTCCAAGCCCTCCACAAGCATTCTCCCTGCTCTCCCGGGAAGGCAGCGTTAGGATTTTGAAGCAGCAACAAGGCAGAGTGCAAAGAGCGCAGGCCAAAGGGGAAGAAAACAAAAATGTGTCAGAAAATCTAAAAACCGCACAGATCAGAATTTGTCAAAACAAGGCCTTGGTTTAAACCAACAAGAAGGGCCCCCACAGCTTGGGCCTTGACAAAGCATGGCCTTTTTTTTTTTCTTCCCCACTTTATTTATTTTTTTTTTTTTTTTTTATTTTTAGCCCAGCTGTAGAAAACACCATCTAATGAACCTGTCTGGGGCTGCTGTCCCCATCCTGTCAGGCATGTCAGGAGATGACAAGCACTGGGGACAGGCCGCCGCCAGTCACAGACAGGCCTGCCAGCTGGAGAGTTCAGCCCCAATCTAATCACGCCACCAGAAAATAACTTTCACGCTTGCAGCCTGACAGGATGGGCTCAAGGAAAAAGAAAAAGGCGGAAAAATTAAAAGAAAGAAAAAAAAACAAAATAGGATCAAAACAATGCTTTTCATTTTAATTACAAACCTATTTTGGCATGGGAAGGGGAATGGGCACAGGGAACACTTTTTAAAGCTGCTAGTACTGCTTGCTGGTTTCCTTTAGTGGAACTGTTTCTGTCTTTCTCTTAACACAAAGATCAACACAGACACTAGCACCAGCAGTTACAAAAAAAGGGAAAATGAGATGGTATTTATGGCACCTGGATATGTTTTTGCTACATTTATTCCTATGCATACACACTCTTTTCCAACATCTATATAGACATAAATCTATCTGCAACTATTGGTAGAGTTATATTTAATAAAATGTAGAAATTACGGTATGTGTTTTTATTATTTCAAAACAACTGGACTCACTGAACATTATATCTCTTCATAGCCATCACTCCAAGGTTTGTATTTTCATTTGGGTAAAAACTGAAAAAGTACAAATGGTAAGACTGCTTGTACTCCTGAAATGGAATGAATATTCATAAATAAGATTAAAAATTTAAACAAAAGTATTAGAGCCCTTGGCCTTGACATAGTTGGTTCTTTCCTATTTGCACACAGACTGTGAATAAACAAAAAAGTAAAAACTCGAACATGTATCTTCAAAAGTGTCTTAGTGTATGTATATCTTAGCAAATAATTTGCATTATTTGAAAGTGAACTAGAATGGAAAATGAGTGATTCATGTAGTACTTAGTAATTATTTTAGGAAGAAATTATGAATGAGCATAGATCCATTTAATCCCTATAAAATAATAAAAAATGAAGATTTGTTATTACATCCTGCCATTCATTCACTCTCTGCTGACATTATAAATGTCAGAAAGTCTGTTTAAAAGCTTGCTATCTCTATTCATCTTTGTTTCTGGCATGAAATACAGACTATAATAATCTTGTCAAGCCTACATTTAGACACTAATTCATGACCCTCTGCTACAATTTAGAGAAAATTCATACATAACTCTTTTAAGACAAACTATGACCCCAGATGGAAGGGTAATATCTAGATTCAGCTGCCAAATATATGCTGTCTGAAGGCACAGCCACCCTGATGTTTCTTTATGAATGAGATGGCCAAATAAGTAAGACTCATTAACTTTTTTTATTTTTTAACCTGAGCGCTAATAAGACTTTTTCCTTTTTTTCCTTTTTGAGGTACTAGGTATTCAAATAGGCATCACCTTACATTGCTGGGAAAAAAAAAAAAAAAAAAAAAAAAAAAAAAAAAAAAAAGGAGTCATCTCTTTCACAATTTAAAAACTACAGCTAAAGCTGATAAAAAGAAAAAAGAAGTTGATGCCAGATGCAGATGCCACTGACAATGCCAGGGAGAAGTGGTGATTCTCAGCCTTCCAGCAAAGCCTAAAACACCCCATTAGGGACTCAATCTCCAAACTCATGCAGGGGGATACATAGCAGAGCTGTCCATTATTCATAATCAATCTGCAGATTTGAGAGAAAAAAAGTCAAACATAAGATGGTTGCTGCATACACACAAATGGAAATATCTCTTGTGACCAGTCTAGATATAAATGCACTCTGCAAGGAACATAGGTATAAATGTAAATATAATTGAACCTACAGTCCCCTATCCATCTTAAAAAATCTGAAAAGTGTGACAGTAAAAGCAAGTGCTGCCAGGAAAACTGTTAGTATTTTGATACATAGCTATCTAGACAGGAAAAATCCTTCAGAGAGCAGGAAATAACATGTTCAAGACTGTTTGGTTTTTTGTTTTGTTTGTTTGGTTTTGTTTTTGTTTTTGGGAATTTTTTTTAATTAATTTGTAAAAGAGAATGGAGAAAAATATGCCTATTTTTAGAGAAAGAATGGTAAGCCATTCCAGACATGATGATAGTAAACTAGCTGCACAGATCCATGCCTGTCAAAGTCATAGATTGACATGAAGGGAAATTACATTGATTGATTTCCTATCTTCTATATTTGGTATACTTTGGTATGACTAGTTACAGATTGATGTTATATCTCATCTTTAGTCACATATACAGGTACCAAAGAAACACAGCCAACTCCTGTTGATTTAAGATGGTAAAATATCATCTAATATCTCATGGCCAACACCAGTTGGGCCATTAAGTGCTACAGAAAAGCACATCCATATGAAATGCCAGAAATTTCTGCTAGACAGAATGAAATTATTAAAAGTGTAATTTTCTCTGAAAATGAACATACCACCTTTGTTAATAATTAAAGGTACCGCATAAATTTTAAACCGTCCAACTGAAAAAAAAGATGTTCTATTTTTAAAAAATGGAAATAAAAAAATGAAACAAACCCACTGATTTGAAAGAGCATTCCTACAGATTTTTTTTTCTCATAGACAGCATCTTTCTTAAAACCACCATGTACCATTTAATCATTAGCTTATACACTGCTACTTTATGGTGGTTTTATTTAATTTATTTCATTCATGTTGAAGCAGAGAGTTCTGGCCTCTTGACCCCAATTTTCACTTAAAGAAACAAATTTCTTTTTTGCAAACTAACTCAATTTTTCTCCTGTCAACCTTTAGCCTCACTTTAAAATATTAACCTTTTTTCTATCATTATAAGCATACAACATTCTTCTATTCAAAGTTAATGTTAATTACTACATCTTATGATAATGTTATATTCACTTCTAGCTATCTCTGTCAAGCACACAAAAGTAATTTAAATCTATATATCCTCTTTGAATGTAGTAGTAGCAGAGCATTTTTGTACATGCCAAAACCATACAATCCACCTAAAAAAACATTATTTCCTCTGTGTACTTCCAATTTTTCCATTTTGTACTCTCAAACGTTAGCTAAAAGATGTGTTGCTCCTTTGAAGGTAGAGCAGGAATCTAAGACAGGGCTGAGGACACACAAAATGTAGAGCAATGCAAAATTTCCACAATCACTTGCCTTCCTCTTCTGCCAAAAATCATTAAGAAAAATGAAGATATAGCAGAATTAGGGAGAAAAAGCCTGAACTGGAAAAAACTTTTTCCTACATTTATTTTTATGCCATTCCACCAAATTAATTGAATAAGCTGTGTCACCATTGCTGACACCATTGCTGACAGAGCAATCCATTTTAAAACTTAACACTACAAAAAATACTTGAGAATTTTTTATATTGTCATTCCAGAAGCAGTATCTAAGTAAGACACATTAGATATTATAAATATTAATGCTGCTTTTTGATTTGTTTTCAAAAATGCTGAGTGCTCTTAACAGCTGTTACGTTTGGAAGTTTGAAGTAGAATCTGGAAGTATTTCAGGAAATCTAAACATGTTTCGTCACACAGGTGCCCACTATCAGGAACATGTAGAGTGACCTTACTTTCTTGTTCAGTGAAAGAAAATTTCCCCTATGTATAAGGAACTGCTGAGAAGAAAAGCCTTTTTCCTTCAGGAGGAGAAATAATACATGCATTTCTCCTGCTTGGTATCAACTAGTTATCCTTAAGTGCCCATGGTATGATTCATTTAAAAGACTCAAACATAAACAAAACAGCCCAAAATAATTTGTGGAACGCCTCAGTGAATGAAAACAGTTACCTTCCCTTTGGCCATTCCAACCTTCCAACGCAATTGTAAAACATTGACTTGAGTCCCCTGCATCATTACATCATAACATATTTACCATGGAGAATAAGATAATCAAGCTGTATTTTTTTTAAAAAAATCTAGTGAGAGCATTGTTCTTGGAAGAGCTTTTTAAAAATCAATCAGTTGTTATTGGAACAGCTTTCACTGCCAGCAGGAAAACTTTGGGTATTTTTAATATTTATGAAAAACTATAAATTTTTCACAATGGACAATGTCAACTAGTTTTATAAAAACCCAAACACTTCAAATAATTTTTGCCATTTATAGTGGAATGAGTTCACAAAAATGACTTTTCAAACTTATCATTAAAAATTTAGAATATGGAAGAGTCTGTCTGATCCTGCTGAGATCTTTATTTATGAGACTGAGCAAAATACTCCTAAAACCATTCTAATTTTGTTGAAGCATACAGCAAATAACACTAGGAAGTAATATTTTCCCACTGCAGTATAAACAAACTAAATAGACCCCAACTAGAGAGCCAAACAACCCAAAATATATTTTATTTCAAAACATCATTTTTTTTAAAGAAGAAAAACCTGCTTATGGGCAATTACTGTCCCAGATGTGTCAGGATCTGACAATAATGAGCTCCTTTGTCCACTAGAGGGCAAGGAGTGGGAAATTAAAATATTGAACTGAAACATTATATATTTTAACAAATGCTTCAAATAAAACTCCTGGTAGTATAAACAATAACATAATAGTAGCAAAATTCAAGTTAGATGGAACTTATATTCTTTATTCTTTAACTGTCTGAATTTTCTTCAATGATAAATGACCCTGTTTGATGAGGATGGTAGTACATTCATGCCTCCAGAACCTACTAACATCAAGGGTTTTCGTGGACATTGTACTGCAAAAGGTTTGATGAGAATTGAGCTGCTTGATTTTACAAGACTGCATCTTATCCAAAACCCACTGAGGTTGTTCCACATCCTTCCACTGATTTCATCAGTTTTGGATTAAATGAGACTCTGATTTGAGATACATAATTAAAAAGTAGGGGGAGCAGCACTAAACACAACTAAATAGGAGAAAATGAATAAATTCCTCTCTTCAAATGATTAAGCAATAAAAGAAAGAGGTGGGACATTGGATTGACTAAAGACAGCCCTAATATCCTGATTTTATACAGTATTGCTGCATCTGTAAATACACAGAAAGGTGTATTTCTGACAAGGGTTGATGCCATACAATGAAGGCATCACTATGTCTTGTCAGAACATCCCTCTGGTTCCCTGCACAAGGGAATTCCCTGGGTAATTAATCTTCTGTTTAGTATGAACACATCAGTTCAGATACTTGTCCAAAACTTTATATAAAGACAGTTCTACAGAGTCAGTGAGTTCCACCCTGCTTAGTTCAGCCCAAGTATGAGCAATTTGTGAATAACAGAATGAGATTTCTTTTATAATGATGAGTCAAGCAAACTCATCTAAGATTCTCATTGTCAAACTGGATTCTTTCCTGGTTGCATAAAGTCCCTAGTGACTGTAAGCTACCTGAGGCGCATGCCACGTGTTGACATGGTAAAATTGAGGTGTACAGGATTTTCAAAAGACTGGTAAGTGAAACAGTAGAGAAAAAAAAAATGCAAATTTGTTTTTGTTTGCATTTTGCCTGCAAAGATAAATACATTTCTTCATGGCTTAGTTTAAATACAGAATCATGAAGAATTCTGCTGTGCTCTTTTGAGCATTGCTAATCATAGCAAATTAAAATCTCTGGAGGCCAAATGCTCTCACTCTCTACCTCCTTCTCCTTTATAACACACAGGCTCAATAAAGTCAAACAAACATTACACCTAGCAGTGATGGGAAAAAAGTCATGGACTTTCTCCATGATTCTTGGTCAGTTTTCCAGGAGTTTTTTGCAAGACATTGCGCTGCTGAATACTAGAACAGAATAGGCCAAGCCAAATGAAAAATAGGGCATGGACCAACTGAATTATATTCCTCAGTTCAAGAGAGGTGGTAGCTAGGGGCAGAATCTTTTCATCCTCCTACAGAGCCACAAATTTACTATGTGCTTTGGGAAAAGACTTCACTGATGTTAAGCTGTCTAGCCACTGCCACTGTGGTCTAATTACAATAGTTCAATACCTTTTTAATTTAAATTTTAAAAATAAGATAAAAAACTGAAATTTGTATTTCCAGTCAGATATATTACGCAGTCTAAATTTGCATTAGCAACAACTCAATTGAAAATAAATAGGAAAATTTACAAAGATTATTTTATCACTGATCATCTATTGATAATGGCAGTGATTTTATACTTTTCTATATAATAACTGTACTATACACTAGGACAAAGTAATATCCACAAAAAGGAACATGATCTGTCTTATCAAGCACAGAAATGTCTTCTGCATGTGGGATGACCCAGTTTTCAAGTTACATTTTTCAAGCAGGTTATTACAATAAGATACTGTGCTAGGTCTGTGCTTGAGATCCTGTACATTACTGAAAAAATCTTTGTAATGAACCAGAACAGTCCTATGGTCCTGTGAAGCTCCTCACAGTATCATTTAATTCCTGGGTAGCACAACATTCACACTGCTGAAACAACCTTCTCATGTTTTTGTGCTGATATATCAAGGCATAATACTGAACAAAAATGCTATCTACACTTTTCAAACACATATTTATCAATGATAGATAAATCTACTACAATACAGTGCAGTCCCCTCCCAACCAAACCCATTACACAAAAGGTAGCAGGAAAAAATCCTTCTCCCACAGTATCTCAGTTCCAGACTCTGCCCGTGAGTAGGCCTGTGCTGTTGACCTTAGCTATTCTATTTGAAGTCCTGTATATGCCCTTTACTATATGGGAATAGTTCAGTCTAAGAAACACACAACTTTATGAAATCACACCACTTTTTTATTTCTAGAAACAGCAATCAATTGAGGCATATTCCCCTCCCACCCTTTCCCTTTTGTTTTTCTTATCAAACTGGAGGTTTTCCTCTGTCTCTCTTACACCAAAAAGGTCCCTTACAGACAGCAGATGAGAAATTAATTTATTTCCTTTTCTTTTGGTGTTAAAACTTTGAAATAATTTTAATCAGTTAAGAAAAATAAAACAAACAACAACTGTTTACTTCAATTCACTATTATTAAATAAACACAGAAAAGAAAATTAAGGAATCTCAATACTTTGCTCTTTGAAGGCTTAAATCCCAGAATCCATAATCTGAATATGAATAGCTATATGGTCTTAATTATTCAAGTCTCTGACATTCCGTTTTTAAATTAAAATGTACCCAGAGATAATGTCATTAACAGGTGAAAATATTCTGTATCTATACAACATTACAGCAGCTTTTAAAACTGTAGTTTTATATCAAGATTTTGAAAAGCAAATGGCATGTTTTAATAACTGTATTCTGCTGCTACAGAATCAGTTATATTCTGCTGCTAAAATCAGCTGCTACACAGAGAATGTATAGAAAATAAGGATGGTAATTGAAATTATTGACCCAGTGATAACTCTCTGAGTAAGCAAATCTTGACTTCAATAGGAATTATACTTGAGTTAACACTACAGGATTGGACTGCACAATTGCCAAATGACTTCCTGTTTCTTCACCATGTATATTAAAACCTGTAAAACCTCGATGCCTTGACATAATTTTATGTTGTCACTAATGTCACAGGACACCCCAGATTGCCTTTATGCTCAGAAGAAGCCCCTCTGCTGACATCTATTATGTACAGTCTGCTTCCATTTGCAACTGTGCAATGCAAACAATGTGTAGGGAACGACCTGTTCAGTTCCACACCATCAACAGATAAAACTGCTGAGCTCAGAAGCACAATTAAAAACAGTAGTTGTGCTAAAAAAAAAGAACATCCCACCAGTTTACAGCTCTGATCACAGGAAGACTCCAGGAGTAATAGCCGTTGTGTGTTTATGGAAGCAGGGAGGTGACTAAAAAGTGCCCTGTCAGTTTTCAGCTCTGTCTTGCCAGCTGCATTAAAATGCAGCCCTGAGCAATTTTTTTTTTTTTTTTTTTTTTTTGTCTGGAATTTCAGGAGCAGAGAGTACAAAAGAGCTGATGAGCAATGAATGCTTCAGCCTTCCTCAATTAATCTTGTCTCTCTACCTTTGCTTTTGCTTTCCCTCTACATGAAGGTAATAATGACACCCTCATCCATTATCCTTTTATCCCTGTTATTCTCGTGAAATTGCTTAATAATATGTTACAGATTCGTCTTCACTCACATAATTCTTCCTGTCATTTGCAGTATATCATCCTGCAAACATACAGCCCACTTTCACTGGCCGTTCTTTGAAGATTATTGTCAGTGACATCTTCAGGATGCGTTTGGAATCTGGAGCATCATTTCTGTTGCGATGGGGAATTACACTGACTTATCTGTCATTGCCAAAAGCACAACAAGCAATTCAGTGTTAATGCAAAGGTAACACAGGTTTTTATCATGCCGCCAGAACAAGAGCTCTTGTAAATTTATGCTAATATGGCCCTTTTATAGTTTAATAACCTCCTCCCCTACTGGAAAAAGGGGCACATGCACACGCATGAGCACACACATACACACACTAGCACCCACACACGCTGGTAGTTCAATAATCTGTGTCACAGTGTGGTAGGTAATTTGTAGCTGATCCTCTTGTAATTATTTATTTTAAATCTTTTTATGAATGCTAATCTTACATAGTACAGCCGATCTCCAGTTTTGTTAGACACATAAGTTGTAGGAGGCAACAGAACAGCTCCTATTTCTAACAGCAGGTATCAACCGTGAATGGTTCCCATGACACAAATTCCCTATTTCTCAACAAAATGATAATAGATCAGTTTTTTTTGATTGTCGGGGTTTTTTTTCCCTTTCTTTTCTTTTCTGTAAGGCCATGGCTGCTGATTCCATTTGCTTTCCTCATCAAGAAATCCACTACTACAAACGAGTCCTTCTCCCTGATCCAGGGTGGCATTCCAGAGGGACCCTGGCGATCCTGCCTGCATGCCAAATCTGACAACACATGACAAGCCGGTCGGCGTGCAGTAATTTGACTAATTATACCGGATTAGAGCATATTAATGCAAGCTGTTTTCTCCAGAGTTAATGACCTGCTGACTGGGTTCTGTAAGGCCCCACTAGGTCTGCAGACAGCTAAAAAACAAAACCCTGCTTTCTAAGCCCTCGTCATTTCGCATCAGCAAATGAGTATATCAAACTACTGAGCAGCAAAATTCAAGCGACATTTTGTGTGCTACAAACCAATGCAGCTTTCCCTAACTTTCCACCTCAAGGGTTTCTTTGATATAAAATTAAAATCTACTTTTTTTCTCATTTATTGCCTTCCTGCAATGCAGAATCCAGAAACTGAGGAGAATTTTTTTTTCCCCCACTAGATTCTCCCCAGTTTTTTATCAGTGAGGACATGGGAGAGAAAAATAACTTATGATCACTATAATACTGCCATGTGATTTAATTACTGGCTTACCATTAGATACTTTTTAACAAATAATTCAGCATTATAAACAGCTTTATGAAGTGAAGCTCTCAAATGAAATGTGTTTTTCAGGAGCTTACAACCCTTGAGATAATTACTTTGAGGTTGGTTTTTTTTTAATCTACATTTTTTTCTAGCTGAATAACTTTTTCATAAATAGATTGACTGTTGTTTTAAATTATTTTAAATGAATGAAAAATATTTTCCAAACTAAAATTAAACTATTTTAAAATAATTTTATTTTAAACTTTGGCTTGTTTTAAAAAGACGTTGTTAAGAACACAGTAATTTTGACACTATGAACTAATCAGGTTGAAATTGAAGCTTTACCCTCCCAAGAACCATTAATAACCTTTAGGAATATAATGAGGGCTTTGCATGTATCTGTGTGTATACAATGCAGGTTCTCATACTCCAAAATACAGAATCATGGTTTTCATTTAACGACTTTAATGCATATATACAACTGAGTTATCTTATGCAAACATTTAAATTATCCATTAAAGATTCTAAAATAAATTTACATGTGGAGCTCTTCATGTGCACAGACTCTTGTATTCTTCTTCAGGGTTTAGAATATTTCAGTACTTCACTGAATACTGAAAATATGCACATTTAGCAAAAGTCAACAGGTACTCTTTTCCTTCTTTTTCTAGTGATACGTTGTTTGTGGGGTTTTTTTGGTTTTGTTTTTGTTTTTTTTTTTTAATTTAAACACATGTGTGTGTTACCTTCTGGAATAACTAGCAATATAAAATCAAACTCCTGATACATTTTTCTCAAAATACATGCAAAAGTCGGAAACTGAATTGCATCTCAGATGCACATATTTCCAACATAAACGTATTGCAGATGCAAAACATCAGTAATATATTTATTACAGGGAAAAAGAGTTAAGAGCTTCTGCTAGCACTAGACCATCTTATCACTATAATTGTACATATACACTTGTATCCTGTGTCTCAGAAAGGACTAATGACCTACATCCAGTACTAAGATACACAGGGAATCAAATTCTATGCTCAGGCCCACATGTGTATCTAGCATAACACAAATGGAATTTAAAATTAGTTTACCATAAATGAGATCAGAAACATACTCACTTAAACCACAAGGCCTTTGAGTCAAATTAAACTTCGTACAGTCCGCTATCAAATTAGTTATGCTTTGCATTTGTAAGCCAGAAGAAAATTGAGCTGTTTGTGACCTGTGCTTGCAGAAAGTGTTCTTTCTTTTCAGTGAGTAAAAAGAGGATCTGAAAAACATTAGTTGTGCTGTAAAAGTCCTTGAGGACTAGCACAATCAGGAAATTGGTAATGGACTAGAGACCTTAACTCTAATTTACTGGCCTACATACAATAGTTGAACCAAATCCTGATCTTGCCTTTAATTACCTTTAGAAAGACCTCTACTTTGCCATCACCCCAAAGAGCTGTAGAATTGTCACCCTTGGACTGCTCTTCAATGATCTATGGAAAATGAGATATCCACTGCAACCTGAGAGGCAATTATCAAATGCTCACAGCAAAAGGGCACCACACACTGGCATTCTTGCTGGCACTCTCAGCAGAGGACTGGAGAGTGAATGGGTATGAAGACTACTAAAGCTGTCACCCTTAAGGGGGATCCTTCAGGTCATGGGTGAAGCATATCAGGAGGGCAGTGTGGGAAAGGCAGAACTGTTGCTGCTCATGCATAAATAAAGGACTTTGGTCTTCAGGGCTGTCAATCCAGCATCTTTCAATAGAACTAAATTCATTACACACAAAAAATGTAGATAGCCCTTCTAAAAGGAATAAAGCTGGCTTCTGGCACTGCTCTGGATAACTATCTAATCAGTTTTATAATGAAGTTATTTTTACAGTAAAACTAGGTTTAGTAACTAGTTTTGTACATGAGAAGTAAGAAGGAAAAACAAAACAAATGAGGTATTTGGTGAGTCTGTTACAAGAAAAATAACTTCATATTTATATATATATATATATATATATGATAGACATTATGTTTTGCATCAACACATAAACAATCAAATATGTAATTTTTAAAATGAAGAAAACATTTTAAAACACTAAATAGCAGTTAAAATGTACACACCAGTACCAGAAATCACAAATTTTATATTAGAAGTCCTTAAAGTTTCATTGCTTTTTTTGAATTTATGGAATACAGACTTACTGTAATGGAAGAAATATTTACTTCTTGACTTTATGTAAGTTCTAAACCTGTTTATCTAAAATTCCAACCTGACAGACATTTTTAGGCTTTGCTTGAACAGCCTGATTACCATTCACATCTTCAGATCTCTGTGACACTGGCATGAAATGGTGACTGGGTGATCTCCTAGAAACTTACATGGATGCATAAATCATGCTGTTGTCTTTTCCCTAACAGCTATATAAATCCTAGTGAGAGGGTTGAAGGTTTGTGATATTAAGGCCTTCTCGGCTAACTTCACAAGAGCTCAAAGGTTGTACCTTCTTTACATAAAAGTGTCCATATGAACATTTGTAAAACACCCTATTGAAGTAATGAAATTTTTTTTTTTTCTATCATTGTGTTTTCTGGAAGATAAATAGGAACTAACAATTGTAATGCTCACCAATCACAAACCCACTTTCCCTTGAACCTACAGATTCTGTCATTGCAGCTATGAAATCTTTTCCTTTTCCCTGCAGACCACTTATGCTCCAAAGCATATAAGAAAAACTATAATAAAAAGATGTTTTGTAAAGAACATATTTTCAGGCAGGATGTTGAAATTATGAAATTAAGTACTATTCTGAAGATAAGCAGGTTAAGAAAACAGTAAACTGGTATGTGCTGAACAGATACACATCAGGTCAGTCAGTAAGACAACATATTTATTATAAATCAGTGATAGAAGCTTTCTTTAATATAAAGTATCTTTTGACACCCTGTTTTACCTAGGCATGGCATACAGTACGTGGAGTAAGAGTTTCTATACTCAAGTGACTGGGTACGCCTTGAACTAAAGAAACCAAGTAATTAAGAACCAAAATCTGTGGCATTTGGAATCTCATATTATCCTGATCCTCTTGGCTATTTAGAGCTCAGAACAGCCCACATATCTCCAAACAAGCTTTTATCATACAATTCACATTTATTTAATTCATTATACTAATTTATGCAAAAGCCTTAAAAGATAGGATAACAAAGAAAAAAAAAAAAAAAACCAAAAAAACACCCAAAGCTAAACAAAATACATGCCCACACCCTATTTGTTACTATTTGAACTATCTTATTCCAAAATTAGATAGTGGTTTTGAGGAAACAAAATCACCACAGGAGGCATACATTATGAAGAAAAATGTATAGTAAAGAATTTTATTTGATCACTGTGCCCACTGCAATCCAAACTGAAAATACTTTCTCATTTTGATAGAGGTTGACAGACAAATTTTAAATTATTTCTTGTTACTTTCATCAGACACATCATATTAATATTTCACTATGAGCTGAGCATTTTAAAAATTTATTTATGGGTGTCCTATAGCCAGATATTCCTGTCTAAATATAAGCAAAGATCTGACTGACTACAAAAGCAGACTACATTAAATGCAGTCACCATTTATTATGCATAGATTACTGTTAAAGGTAAATTCTCAACAAATGCGATTCAAGAGACAGGTGAAAATGATTTTAAAATAAATCTTTTAAGGGGCATTTCCTAAAATTTAAATTCAATGAGCAATAATTTATGTAGAGTTTTTGATCTGGCTTAAGTATTATCTAATAACGATGGTGGAAAATAAAAATCACTAGAAGGCTATAGCATCAGCAAGACAACAAAAAAGGCTTACAGCACAGACTCCATGAAACATTTAGCTGGTATTTTCCACACACTGATCTAGTGAAAAGGGGTAAGCTGTAAAAATGTGCTTCTGAGAGTTTCAAACCATATTGTACAGAAGTCACATCAAATTAATACTGAGGACCATTTAGAGCTTTTATTCTGAAAAGCTTTTGAAAAGGGATTAAACTATGAAAACTCGCATGATACTAAAGTACCTATTAATGGGTTTAGGGGGGAGGAACAATGAAAGTGTTATTTTTAGATAAATCGTTACTTTGTATGTAGCAGCACAAAGCATTTGCTAAAGAGACACTGCAACAGTTCTCTAGCAATATCTCACACATCTAAACACTGATTAGGAGAATTTTTCTTGTCATTAAGAACAATCTTGTATAGAAGAGTGCCTTATGGCTTTCTCTTTAATTTTTGACAATTTTTATAAATAATTCATTAGGAAAATGTAATCATAGTTAAAAATTTCATAAGTAAAATGGCACCATTTTTAGATTACTCATTATTGTAGAAAATGCAATAGAATGTTTGTAGTCCTGTATACGCACATCTGATTACCGAAAGCCTGCTAACTACTGATATAAAAAAAAAGTTCACACCATCTCATATACTTAACACATAAAAAAAAAAAATGCTTTTGAAAAATAACAGGAAACAGCATGAATAGTGAGAACAAGGAACTGGGGTAGTTGTCATCTCATCAAAAATAATGAATGCTCAAGAGATTTCTAACTTCATCTCTTCCCAGCCATTTGTCCGATAACAATAGACTACCAGGAGAGAAAAGACTAGACGCAGAATGTGCTCTTCTTCCTCTGCTCTAGCTAGCACCTGTAACCCTAAACAGCTCTGTACCAGCTGAAATCCACATGACAACAGCCCCAAAAGACAACTGGAAATGTTGTTCCTAGCCTGCTGTGCCTTCATTCAGCAGTGGGATGCACCACATGGTGGATGACAGCTTTGTGTCTGCCCCATCTTGCAGCCTCCCCTCCTCCCTCGACACAGTCGTGCACACACAAAACAGTCTTATGGCTAATGATGCAAACATGAAGTGTAAAGTCTCCTTAATTTGACCCTTGTTAAACTCCTAATTGGATTGCGGCGGTCTCAGAGTGGAAAGCAACCCTGGATTATTCAAGAAAGCTTTTACAAAATGAAGACCAAATTACAAAAGGCTTCCACTCTGGCTGCAGGACACTACAAAGAACAGGCAATGAATTGCAGCTGTCACTTAAGTTAAAAATCTAATCAATTGCCTTTTTTTTTTAAACAGGTAACTTTTGGAACAGTTTCTTCATTGTGATACTCTTCAGAGTGTGTTTGACCCAAATTTAATAAGCTGCTATTAAAGCAGAAGAGCAGCTGTAGAGCAAACACTGTAGAATGATACCGTGCATTCAGGCTCTTAATGATTTTAAAATGACTACAACCATTGCTTCATTCAAGAGGAACAAAGCTCAGGGCTCTTTGCTCAACAATGTCTTAACACAAACTGTCTGAACAGACAGCATTCATTTGTCCTTCATGAACCCAAAAGGTCAGCTGCATTGCTGAGAACATCTCAACAGTTTAATTGTGTTTCTCCTGTAGGAAGACTGAGAGGAGAAACTTGGGGATTCCTGGTGTATGAAAACTAGCCTTTCTTTTTTTTTTTTTTCCTCCTTCCAAGGAAATATACAGCTTAAGCACAGAGACAAGGGGTGCATGATATGCAGACAGGTGTAAAACATGAAGTAATTATAGAAGCTCAAATTAGTTCCTAGGCCTGAGGCAAAAAAGAGAACAGTGCCTTGACAAAAGGGAATAGCAAATAAGGATAGCAAACAAAAAATGGCTTGAATGTGTAAATTAGCAAGAAAAATGAGACAGAAAAGCAGCTTTACTCTACTATTATTCACCACATGAGAACAGAGCAGCTGAACATGATCAAGAGGGCTTTGGAGGAGAGAGGCAGGCATCAACACCGAAACGAAGCCAAAGAGTGGCAGCTCCGCACTTTCTAGTCAGTCACTCATTATGTGGTGAAGTGCTCTTGAGAAGTGCCTCTTATACTTGACCTATCATATTACTTCTTCTGTAAACACATAATCCCTGCTTGTTAGGTGGTGTCAACACTAGCATTCATTCACTGTGGTAGTCCTTTTGTGTATAGATACTTTAGAAGTGCTGCCAAAACCAAAGAATTGACACCATAATAAAACAATTTGAATTTCAACCAGGTAAACAGATCCTGTGAGCTTCTGGGAGATGCACTGTGCAGAGCACTACATCCAGTGTCCCTTATTTGAGACAAAGCTGCTTTCTTATCACAAAGCCATTTTTTGTGTGTGTGTCCTTTTAGCCAGATTAACAAGCACCTAATGATTACCATTAATAAAGGAACAGATTTAATAACTGGAATTACAGCCACTGCATCTTATTTGCTTCAGTCATATAACAAAAAAAAAAAAAAAAAAAAAAAAAAAAAACACCTAACAAAAAAAAATCCCCACCAGAGTTGGCATATTTTTATTATGAGCCAGATAAGCAGAAAACCTGAAAAAACAAATAGTACTTGTGCAGAAAGAACTGACAACTTTCTGAATGCAAAATATTATTTTGCTTAAGCTCACATAAAACCAATAAAACTAGTCAGCTTTTATTATTAAGGTCACACAAAAATCAAAAAATCAGTCAGCTTTTATGCCATAATTTCATCCCCTGTAAATTCCAGTTGTATTTCATAGAGATATTTTATACTTCAGTCTTTGTGGGGACTTATGTCTGATTATTGTAATTACATATTTAGACCTTCTACTCAGAGCTTATACCTCTTGTTTTTGAAGGGAGGAAATTCATTCTTAAGAACACTTCCTTTAAACAGGAAGTATAAATAATTGATTCTGTGCTTCTGCATTGAGGAATTCTAGGTAGACTATCAGACTAGCATTTATGAAGAGCTCTGAACAGTTTTGCACTTTGTAGGACTTAAAAGATGAACCAATCTTTCACTGAACACTTAAAAAAATATGAGCAAACTTTCTGCTACACCATCAAGTATCAATGAAACACCACACTAGAAGGGTAACATTTGGCTGAAATGGCAAGTTTTACAAATGAGTCCAGAAAAGGACACAACGAAGACTCAGATACATGACTGCTTCACCTCTTAAAGCTGAAAACCCACAGTAGCACTGTGTGCATCAAAAGCAGTGAGAAAGTACCATTACAGGCTTGATATTGTAACAAGGTGATATGATGCATTACTCTAGATATGTCTAAAAAAATAACTTTTGTGCATTCCTGGGAAACCTTGACACTATTCATGTTTGATTCAGTTACTTTGCAGGTTGCCTACCCTTTGGTCCTCAACTCTGCCTGGGAACAGGGAAAGTGAAATATTCCCTCCTGTACTAGCCACTGCATCTTGTTCAAACACCTTTGATTAAATTCTCAGTAGCCTCAGAAAGAACATCAAATGTAAATCTAATTCTCACCCTTCTACCTTTGTCTTTCAGCTGGTGCTTCTCCCAGTCCTAACCCCTAAACCGAATTTCTTGCCTAGATACATCACTGTCTGTTTACAAATGCCATTTTATACTGACTTTTAAGAAAAGCAAATATACCTACATGATGAAGTAGCCATCTCTGTTTATTAGGATCTTTTGACCTTTTCCACCATGTCTCCTTTCTATTTACTTTCACAATTTCTTGCATTTGCCAAAATTAGACAATAAAATGAGGCCAGAATAACATGATTTTTATTTCTCTAAGGAAACATAGAAACGTGTGTCACTCTATAAATTTTAAACAAGACCAGTAACAAATAGGCCTGTGAATGCAGCTCTCACAAGTTTCATGTTTAGTAACATTTATATAAGAATATATAATTATCTATATATAATATATATATAGATATATTTATACATATATAAGTATCTGCACTTCTAAAGGTTTGCTATGAACTTCATTACATGTGTTCCCTCAAAACTTCTGGATTCTCTCTTGTCCACCTCTTCTCAGATATATTGTTTCCCACATGAAAAAAAAAAAAAAAAAGCTTTTCTTTACTGTATAGACTTCACAAGCCTCTGGACAGGTTAACCTTTAGGTCAGTGAAGGATGATGAAGAGACTGCTGTCACTGTCTGGGGCTCTGGAGAGCAGCTCTTGGAAAACTACCTTATTTGCTTTCACAAAGCAATGACTTCTGCCCACAAAAGCAGCAACTACATTGAGGTTGGCTCAGTTCAGCCAAGAGTAATTCTGGAGCATGTTGACATTTTACAGCATATTCACATCAGAGTTCCATCACATGAACCAACTGTGATTAGGTGTACTGGTAGATACTCTTTAAAGCTGGGATTTCTGCTTAGCATGGTATTTACGTGAAGAAAGCCCTACAGTTTCTACTTTATTTCAAACTTCTTTAAGCAAAGAACTACTTCTTCCTTTCTAATTTGTCCTCTGTCCTGATTCCCCTCCTTTGGAGTTTTATATTTTTTTTAGTCCAGTCTCTTCAATGAAAGAAATTTCACTAGACATTTTTACATTAACTTTGCCTGCAAAGTTTTCATGTCTTCCATTTCAAATTCATTCTTCAATCTCTTTGCCCTGATCTTCAGCTCATTCACTTTTTTTCCTAAGTAAAGCACAGATTTTTTTTTTTTTCTTGACTTCTTGTTTGTGATTTATTTCTTCTATTCCACAGAGTTGTATAAACTTCACTAAAATGGTATAAAAATTGAGAATTTAATGGAATCACTGTAATTTTGACTGAACAACATATACAGTACCACAGGGTCAGTGTTAGGTTGGAGTTCAAATTCCTTATGCATTTAGTAAAATCAAACAGGCCAGCATTTGCTTTACAAGTAGTCCTGCATGTCCGCTGTGTGATGGATCAGCACATAGGGAATATGGCAAACTTTCTTTTCTCAGCAATTTTTCAGAATTTCTAGAAAACAGTCCAACTAGGGAGCCGGGCCCCACAAATCTGGGAGACTACCAAGGAAAGTGGAAGGTAATGGCATACCAGGAAAAACAAAAGTCTGCTGCTAACACTGGTGAGATTAACAAGGTAAGAATTTAAAGACCATAAAAGCACCTCAGCTTCTTGTTTCTAATTTTTACTAGTTATCACTGCAGGTACAAATGAGTACTATTTCCTAAATACTCATATGAGAAACTATTTTCACCTACCCATACCTGATTAGCAAATCATATTCACTAGCCATAGTATGGCATAGCATAAAGAAGTTTCTAGAATCAAGGTGACTTAAATAGTATTTTCTTTCACAAAATTCATGTAAAGTAGTAGAAAAATGGAAATAAAATGAATGCTGCTTACAGAAGAAAGCAAAATAGTACGTAAAATGAAGCTACAGCTGCAGCTCCCAGTTTTTGGATGGCCACACTCCCCTCTGAAACAAACTCCTCCAGAGGCCAACTAAGACATGAATTCCTGCATTGAAAGTTTGGCCAGTAAAAAAGAGTGACTGACATGTAAGCTTCACTGACCTAACTACATCCTATGTAATTAGTGTCATCGTTTTAGCTAGTGCTTGATTTGAACCCTTAGTATTAAATATTTTATTAAGTGTTTAAAATTAAAAGAACAGGTGTACTCTGACTAAACATGAGTAGATACTCAGCAGCAACACCGCACTTGAAAACTGCAATATTTAAATAGCACAAACCCATAATTCCAGTTAATTAGTCTCTAAATTTGTGACACTCTTTCTCCAAGGAAAACAACTGCTCATTTTTAGGTATGGTTTTTCTAATATACCAGTCATTGTACTTTGTCACAGTCCTTTAACAAAGAATACATGAAAAACCTTAAAAAGCCTTCTAAAACATGCAAAATCCTTATTTTCATCTGTGACGTATCCTATCTAAGAATTTTAATTATAAGTATGTGATGACAATTTAGCAGGCCTCTTGTAATATCTTGCATGGTAACCACAGTCTGTGTGCTTCATCCCAAAAGTCAAAACCTATCACAATTATATCATCAGAGAAGCAAAATCCAGGTCAGATTTTATATCACTATTAAAAAAATCAGCATGTAGCAACTGTTCTCAGAACTTTTGTGTATGGAGGAAGTTCAGAAAAAAGCATAAAGACCAAAACCAAATTCTGCTTATTTAAAACAAGTGGAAGGTAACTGCTACTTTATGATACAATTGTTCTCAGCAAACCGGTCAGTTTCCAAATTGTGTGTTTCAACACACATATTATATACAGGTAGTCACACTCATCATATACAAGCAGCACTTTTACCTTCTGATGGTTATTATCTTGGGTACATAACATTTCACTACTGGGACAGGTTACAGCACAGATAAATTTCAGATCTGCCAGTGACCACATCCTCTTGTCTATCATGATAACTAAGGTGTGTTATCTTACGATTATTCGCTCCTCAGAACTCGAGAAGAACTTCTCACCCCCAGTGCTGCTAATGTTGCCTTGAAACATCCCAGGTTGTTTCCACAAAACAGATTAAAACAATAATTCGTTCTCAGTAACACTTTTTTCTACTCATGCAGCCAGTAATAAGGATGTGACCTGTATTTTCTAGTCAGTTGTCTTCCCACCTTACAAAATGCTTTTTATTAAATGTATATCAAAATAAGTATTTATTCCTTTTCCCATTCCTATAAGCAGTATTATAACTTTTAATATCTCCCTTTTCTGAAAGAAAGAAAGTTTTGTTGAAGTACTGAAAACAAATGCAAAAGTCTTTCCAATCTGGATACAAAGTTAGGAGTGAAGATGGAAGAAACAGATATAACTGAAGAATATAATTACTGAACACTTATGCTAAGACACTTATAAAAACATCTAACCTCCTTGGATAGCTGTGAATCAGGTAGATGAAGTGAAAAAGCCTGAAGCTTGTGTGCACATCATTACTCTGTGATTTCAGTGGCATGTTAGCATCTTGGAAAAAAGATTTTTAGAATCATCCTGGCAAAAAAAATGTATGAATACTTCTCATATAGTAGATGAGTCCCACTAATATCAGTGGATTTACTTGCCTGAGAGACTGGTAAGTCAAGATAAATTAGGGTGAGAATGATAGATCTAAGGTTAAATAAAAGTTGACACCCAGGCTTCAGTAATGAATTTTTGTTGTTGTTGCTTTATGAAACCTGCAAAGCTACAAGGTATTTTCTTCCAACTTTTAAATCCATCTTTCCACAAAATATCACCACCTATCAAAACTCAGATTGCATAATAAAATCTGGTTTGCTAAAAGGTATGAAGGGAACCCAACCTTAACTTACGGGGTTCAGAGAAACTCTGAGCCATTTAATAGCAGTACATCTAAGTGGGTTTCAGCAAGTCTGGAAAGAGTAAATAACTAAACAGGAAACATAAAAAAAGTCAATATCCCTAAAGTTACAGATCCCATTTATAATTTCAGTCTGACTCTATATTTTTAAACAGATGTAGCCAGCCAATATCTTTGTAATTAGTCTGTGGTACACTGAATAGCAAATTTTCTCTGATGGACTCAATACCACATGCTCCCATACATGTCCAAAGCAGAGGGCACAATATAACCATTTTACAAAACTCTCTGGAATCAGACAGAAGCAGAATAAATCACTCTGTGAACAAGCTGTGTACCAGGCTTCATTAGTTATAATTACCCCCAAAATATGCTCAGCAGAATGCACACGTGTCATCTGGGAGTGACACACAATAGAGTGGGCAACTTATAAACTCCTCCAAGCACAGAGAGAGTCCATAAAACAACTGGCTTGTGCATTTGGATTCATGTGATAACACCTCCTATTGCATAAGCCACCAGATGACACAGATGGGGCAAATCCAAACAAGGAACATTTCTTTTGTATAGGCATTGGACTTCATTTGATGCCTATTCAACCAACAAGCAGAGAAAGCTGAGTATGAATCACTAGATCTTTGTCTTTTTCATTTCCCAGATTGTGCTATACTTGCTAAAAATAATAAAATGTATAGTTTTAAATACTTTGAACATAATGACTTACAGAAAAGAAACACAGTGCAACAAAACAAGTCAGGATGTTAAATTTAACACGCATCGGAAAAAACAAACACTCGTCCCCAAACTCCAATATGAAACATTTCTAATACAATATTAACCACCATATCCCTTTCACACATCATATTACCAAAAGAGGTAAGTGCTGACTGAAGATCTTTGAGAACACCCCTATCAAGAATCATCCATTATTTTCTGGAGAAAATAATATTAATTAATATTATGTTCATGAATCAGATTACATTTCCTTTAATGACTACCACAGAATCAACCATATTGCAATTATTGCAACATTGATCTCAACTTTCTCTGTAAAGTTGTACATTTTTTTCTTCCTCCCATACTTTCTGGAAATCATAGTAAGGTTTTTTTGTCTGGGACATTCCTCCTATTATCTTTCCATCCATATAGCATAATGTTACTGGTCAGCTCATTAAAAGTCTTTCCACATCTTTTCTGTAGCTTTCTATTATTGCCCACTGCTGTGGAGATGTGTTCCTGAAAATACTGGTGTAAGTACTTGTTTACTGCAATAAAAGTAGGCCAGTTCCTAGTTCAGAGGGAAACTGATATTCATATGCAGTTCACTGCACAGACAGATTTAATGGCAAATATAATATTCTAGTTAAACATGCTCATATATGTCAGAATTTTAATATAAACATGGAAATAGATATTGTTTGGATGATACATGTGTAGGATAGTGCATGTGTACACATATTGACATGAATGTGCCTATGCCTGTTTACTTTTGTATTCCAGTGTATAAACACATGGAAATAGACTCACAGAAAAACACGGACAGATGTATGTGCACACACTCAAAAACCACCCTACACCTTTGGGTGGCATATTCAGTGCTTGTACTGTGTTACATTTCTGATGTGCTGTTAAAGAGCTTTGTAACGTCTCCACATCTGTTAGCTACTTTCAAGACAAACCAGAAAGCAACTCCAAACCTCTGACTGTAGAGTATATTTAAATTAGCAATATTAACCACGTGACACTGAGTTCTGTGAAACCACTCTTACTCACAAAATAGACACCCAGTTATTTTGACAGAATGGAAGCTAGCTGAAATTCATAGACTTAAGAGTGGTAACATGAACTGCCACAGAGAGAGCTGAGTATATATAAAATACCTAAGATCAATTAAGGTCTATTACAAATAGCATCCATTAACCTGTGATCTGTCAGATCTGTGCATCAGTAACGCTGTGTGGATGTAAGCAAGGACAGAATTTGTCCCACTTGGCCCCATTGCTGTGTAGTACAACCAAAAGGTCAGCTTCAGCATTCATGCATTCAACACCAGCAAACTCCATAGAGTGCTCACAGTGGCAGCAATTTCCCATTTTTGAAAGATCAGAGAAGCAAAAACTACTTGTGAATATGAGTGCTATAGTATTATCTGAAGTCACTGCCTTCTTTTCTTATATTTTTTTTTCCTTTTTAAAGAAACAGATATTGAAACTATCCCAGCTAATAATTTCATTCTGACACTTGAGTTTAAAAGGTTAAGTTACTATCTGAAGAAAGGTAATCTGACTGCCTTTCATAGCAGCCTGCAAGCTCTGCAATCTGCATAGAGAGGGGCATTTGTCATCATTAGCTGAGCAGTGACAGCTGGCACCTAGGGTGTCCCAGATTTAAGAAGTGGCAAAGGCACTCTTTTGCCTTAAGTTGCCATCAAGTATAGCATGTTTCATAAGGAGCAATATTTTCTTCTTGTTATAGGGCATGAAATAACAGCAGTGAATGCATCTGTATTTTTTTCATCATGGAGAACTGGCTGATATACAATTAGCAGCTGCCTTTAGACAGCAAGACACCAGTTTATTCTGTGAGCAAATATCCAATTCATGTCACTTGAAAATAACAACAATTGGCTTAAAATTAGGGCCATATATTTTCCTTCAGAGATATTTCAGACTGATTGATTTGTAGATTTTATTCATGGACATGACAAATAGGGAATAAAACACAGTTTTTAAATACAGGTATACTACTGTCACTCCAAGCTAGGAATGCCTAATTGCTTTAAACAGACAGGTTATTAGATATAGGGAAAAAACAACCTAATGCAGTATATTAATGCCCTGAAAAAATACCTGATGGGGTGCTATTTTAATAGCAGATTTAGAAACTTAAAAGTATATTCTCATAGTGTATTTAATAGCTAAATCTGATGAATTTTTTTTCAAAACAGTTCCATGAAATTCTGCAAATGTATTCATATTTAAGTGTGTATTTAATAAATGGAATGGGTTAGAAATCTATGAAAAAAGTTGTTTTCATACCACCACCAATAATTAAATCTATGAAAGACTGAATAAATGGTTTATAAACACTAAGAGATCCTGACTTGGTTGTTTTTACAAAAACAAAATACAAAACTAAAAATTAATATACCTTGACATGAAACAAACAAACAAACAAAAAACCCATCAAAACAACCAACACAAACCAAATAAAATTTTAAAAAGCAAACACGAAAAAGCTCTCATTTCTCCAGTCTCTAAAGTTTGGAAACATAATCCATAATGCTAGATTTTGCATTATTATGTAAAATAGTTTTTCACAAATAAAACTAATTTTTGTGTTAATGTAAAATCTATGCAAATACATGCAGTCATTTATCAGGGAAGCTGACAAGCATTCCATATTGGAGAGGGAAAATGAAACTGCCTCAAGAATAGAGGCAATTAATTATTTCTGTATTTTCTCTTCCTCTGTCTTGAGGCACAGAAGTTATCCATCCAGTTAAAACAGCAAATGAAATAAAGAGATTTTTTTTTTTATTTAAACACATATGGCTTTTGCCTGCAATACTGATCACCACAAGGTCTACAGATGCCCGTGGCTAAATTGTACACTGGCAGATGCACACAAGGGAAAACTGTGTTAATGCAGCGTGGTGAACAAAACAAATGAAGAACTGAATTTTGGGGGGTGGGGATAGAGAGGACTTTTTTTACCATGTTGAGATACAGTTTGCCTACAAAGGGTGGATTAGGTTAGCCATAGATTTTGCCTAAAAAGTTTCTTCCTATCCCCTATGTCAAAAATCTGAATATACATACAGAAGAAAACATTCACGTAGATGCTTGCAGTTTTCTAATGCACAGATTATAAATAATGGGCTTGCAAAGATAAATGGTTACATTATTTCATCTTTACAATTAAGGACTAATAATACATAATGAATGTACTCACAGAATATAATGAGAAAACTGTTGTCCAACATACTTGCTGTCATTTTTTACCTATTTAAAGAAGCAATGTCTTGAAGTGTAGGTGAAAATGGCAAGCATTACGGCACAGCCCAGCATATGCCATATACTCATCTAAGCTTCAGAGGTCTAGTAAGAATTCTACACTTAATAATTGTTCCTTTTGATGAGGTTATTTAAAAAAAAATAAATTAAAATTGAAGTCAGTTTATTCCTGGAAATAATTTGCAGAAGAAAACAAGAAATAGAAATGATAAATATTTCTGTTTCTGAAAATAAGATAGAACCATGTTGATCATAGTAATTTCTCTCTTAGTAGGCCTGTACACACTGCATAACCCCTTTAAAATCGGTATTAACCTAAATCCTGTAAAACCCCACAATTTTGCCCCTGAAAGTTTCCCTTAATTTTCCAAAATAATTATTTTGTATCAACTAAAACAGTAAATAAATAAGATTCATAAATGTGAAGTCATAAAGATATCTCCTTTGCCTCATCTAAAACTACAGAGTTATACAAGACAACACTGTCACTACCCTAACAGCTACACTGTAAATTTTTATCTTCTTTTCAATGGCACTAATATATCATAAATGGTAACCTTCTAAAAGGCAAAATCTATTTAAACTATCAAGAAAAATTGATAGTAATATTCCTTTCAGATAATCAGCTATTTCCACAAGCTAATATTTCTCTTTCAACAGTTTGATTGGATATTTATGAAAATACAAGATTACATGTTATTTCTATAGCCTTTCTCATTTCAGGGACATCAGCAGTATGTCACAAAGGATCCACTTCTTTATATTCTGTCCTAGAGCTGGCCTAAAAGCTGGCAGAGAAAAGTAGGAAGGACAGTAGGTGATGTAGGTTAAATTTTCAAATTCAAGTAAGAAAGCAACTGGAGTGATTGCTGCTCTTAATAGGAGGCTCAAATTTCTCCTAGATAAAATATTGTGTTCTACAGTGTTCCACTAGTAAAAAAAAAAAATTAAAGTTCAGAGTGGTAGTGGGAAAATATTTTAAAGGCCAAAAGATCTAAGTGTCATATTTTTCCTGAGAAGATTGCACCTCTTCTTCCTTAAATAATAAGTTGGTTGACTGTTTCTATTACAGTTATAGTTAGGATATTTTTAGGAACAATAAGTATTCTTTGTGAATAGGTTGCTTTTTTTTAAGACTGCTAAAAAATTCTGTAGCTTTAGGGAGTTTAGAAATAGTCCTGAATATGTGAAAGTAGATGAAAAAAATGGAGATTCTGAAAACATAATCTTTCATTTGTTTCTCTGAATAACCTCACCCTCCTCAGAAGCATTTTAGAGTGTATTGTGGAGGGGGCATTTTTGTGAGAGCATGTCGTTAAACTATGGACAAAACAGCAAAGTCCTTTCTCAAGAAGCTATTTTAACACTATGGCTAAAGCACAACGAAATTAATAGGGAAGTGCTGCTTAACAGAAGTGTAGATATTTGAGCCAAAAATATATTTCCTCACCAACGCATGCATTTGATACATTAGATATTTTAGAGGCTCACTGTATCTCATCCTCTTCAAATGTTAACCTCCAAGTGTTTTGGCCCTGGTCCTGCCCATGATGTCAAGGATGCTTTTAGACTTCACAGAGAAGTGCATGGGCAGTTATTTGCAGGATCAGGGCCTTCATAAGGTTCAACGAAACATATTAATCACTTACAACCAACTCACTCAACTCCTCCCTTCACTGTTATTTGGAAAGAAAATATTGGAGAGCTATACACTACATTAAAACTAGAAGTCTGCATTGAAATATGTTTGGTATGTCCTTTCATAGCTAAATCTAGATGAAATGAGTTACACAGGTAATTTACCATATTTATGTAATTGTAAAGAGAGAGGGCAAAATTTCATTTTGAGTTGGAGGGACGTAAGATGCCCAAAGTATTGGCAGCATGAAAATTAGCAATAAACACATAATATGACCAAATGTATACAAAGGAATTGTGCTTACTTATAACTTCCTATTGGCCAGTGTTCCAATGTGTTAAGCAATGTGTTCTGCTAATTATCTTCAGCAGCTACCAACAAGATGATGTAGTTTTGTATGTTAGTCAGTATGAAACCAGCTTACAGAAAAGAATCAGCCACAAAAATAAGTATGTTCAAGACATACCACCCTCCCATTTTGACTGGGCTTATAAGATGTTGAGTTACTGCTAAGACATAGCATGTTGTGTGATGCCATAATTTATACAATGACACATTTCAAATGCTCCCATACTTCAATTCAACTTACATTTTCTAACACTCTAGTCCTCTCTCATATTCCAGGGTTAAAGTTACTGAGGGAAAAGATTAGTTTAGATATGAAGTCTTCAGAAGCTGCTCATCCAACACATAAAGCTTTATCTTCAAGGGCAACGTTCAGTATTTTCAGCTACTTAATCATATACAGCAATAGGAAGTAAATGAGAGTTCTGCAGTGTTGGATGGCCCACTACAGATGTAGTAGATTAAAAGGCACTAATCCCCACTGATTCCACACTCCTCAAGCAGTTCAGCAAAAAAAAAGAACATTCTCCAAGATGGAGATCTTTGAAAAATAACCAAAATAAACCCAATGTAGGACTACTTAAATAAAATGCTGTACTATAAGGAATGTCTGGATTTGGAGAAGCTGACGGGTAAGTGAACCAAATGAATAATTCAATGTCTTCTATTCCTGCTTACATATTTCTGCAGTTCTAGACAAAATCACAGTTGTGCAAGCTCCATGTTTACTTTTGAGATGCAACATTTTAGAGAAAACAAATCAATTACTGTATTTTCCCTTAACAGATTGCAGATTAGAGGAATTTAAAGCATTAACAGCTCATCCATATGACCTAGGATGACCAAGTCCAACAGTAATACAAACTCTCTTCATGCTTTTCTTTAATTTTTAATAGGAACCAAATACATACACATTAAGTTTCACACTAATGCTAATTGTGTACTGTGAAAGAGACTATGTCATAATTTCGCAAAAAAAAATTTTAAAAATTGACGAGAACTGCTCACAACAGAGGAAAAATGCTTGTGTACCAAAATATGCAGAACTTGATACCCACGAGTCTTAGCAATTAATTGTATTAATTTATTACTATTGAAATATTGAAAACATTATGATAACTTACATTTGAACTTTTCATTTGTTCCTAAATTTGAAAGTGAGGCAAAAAGTAACTTACAAAATAAGAATACAGAAAATTGAAAGTACTGTCAACTCCTATCACACACAAAAAAAAGATGCTGCCTATTTTTTAAAATGTGACACATATAGCAAACCCAGCACAAATATCTGTCTTTAGTTTTCTTACTTGAAAAAAAAAAAAAAAAAAGTGAATTTATTGTTGCTGGCAGGATGATATAGATGAAATAACCAGAAAGAATTGAGGGGGGAAGGGGAGAAAGAGGAGCCAAGAAATCACATACATTCAATGAGCCTTCAAACTTACTTCAGCAGTAGGGATAAATAATTTAATCAACTCAGCTTCATTTTTTTTCTTCCTACCTCCCTAGTGCAATTGGCAGATATTAAAAAATAAAACTTTAAAATTCATGAGCAGTTGTGTGTGGAAGAACTATCACTATATAATAAGAAATATAAAGTGATATCCATGCAAGCCCTTTGTGTAGATATGCATCTGCAAGTGCATTTTTACTCACACTTTTCACCAAATGAAAAAGAAATAATTGGTTAAATGTATATGTATGGCATTTTTTCCTTTTTTTTTTTTTTTTTTCCAAATTGCAATTTGGGGATGTGGGCCAATACAAGGATTTTCAACACCATTTGGCATCTTGGCTAACATAAGCACTGTATGACAAGGCAATGTAGTTTGAAAGATTTGATTTAACAAGCAGAGCTCAACAAATACTGTTATAGCACCCCTTAATTAAGGGAAATATCTGGAAAACAGCAATTTGGTAAAAGTCACCAATATCATACAGTACCATTATGATGACAAATGATCAATCATAATTTTAATGAGGTGACTTTAATCCACATTTTCTAAAACAACCTAATACTCAATAAACCCAGTAGAAATAAAATTCATCGCTGAAAAGGTGTTCCTTTTGTAGTTTACCAAGGACGCATTAAAAACTACAGAGAAAAATTAACTGAAGTGGTCAGATGCTTTGAAAAATATCTATTTTTTATATCATATATAGTAATATAGATAATAATATTCAACGTCCAAACCAAACTGACTTCTTGTCATAGTAAACGATTGGATCACTTCAACAATCACATTTCAGTGGGGTCCGTGATGCCTAAATATACAAATTTTTAAACTATTAAATGTTTGGTGTGTGAAACGAAATGCTGGAGTGGAGTTAATAGCAACCATCAGTGTTAAACATCACCTAATCAAGCCTAAATCTATTATTTCTCATAGCCATCGAGATAAAATAAATACGTATAACCTTGCATTACTTGGTATCATAGCTTAATCTCAGCACAACACATTGAAAACTCTGATTTAGTATCTAAGATGTAATTTTTGTTTAAATTAATTTTGCCGCGTCATGAATGTTATGACTTCTGACAGCTTAAAGGTACGACCTTTCCACTTTTGCCTTTGGCAACTGGAATTGCCAAGCTAAAACCCAGGGGGCAAAAATAAACAAAACCTGGCCCGGAACATCCCCATCGCTAACGCGCAGCTCTGAGGCTCCGGCATCTCTGGGAAGTTGAGAGGTGCCCCCACCGCAGGAAAGGGCTGTTCCCTCGGCGGAAAGGGAGGAACGGACAACCTTTTGTCCGTCTGCTGTAACTTTCGGTTTTACCGGCGCTGGTCTGTGACCCTGTGGGAAAGGTGCTCTTTGACATTTCCGTCCCAAAGAAGCCGCCCCCGACACGCAGTGCCGGCGGGTTGGAGCCGCACGGCTCCGGGAGCAGCGGCCGCTGCCCGGGGCGGGAGCCGGGGCCGGACTGGGGCCGCCGTGGGCCTTCCCCCGCACCAGTCGGTGCCCGGGACCCGCCCGCCGGAGTTGGTCCCAACTTGACCGCTTCTCCTTCCTGTGCACAGCCCAGCGGTGCCCTGCTGCGGCCAGGGCCGCCCCGGCTCTGAGGGCACGGCGCCACCGGCATCGCCCCCGGCCCCGAGGGGAGGGCTGGGTGGTGCCGGGCCCCATCCCGGGGCAGTGGGGCGGGATGTGCCGGGCCGGGGAGAAGCCTCTCCTTCCCCGCCCGCCGCCGGGGCCGGTGGCCGTGCCGCCGAGCCTGCTCTGCGTGCGCCGGCCCCGCGGAAGGGGGAAGAGGGAAGAGGGCCGACCTTCCCCCCGCCGCCGAGCAGGTTGCCCGCGCAGCCGGAGCGGGCGGGAGGCGCCCGCCCGTGCCCTCGGAGCCAGCCCGAACTCCTGGAGCTCCCGCTCCGGGAAGGCTGGCGCAGCCGGCCCTCGCAGCCCGCAGAGCCGCGGCCGCGCACGCCTCCGCCCCGCGGGGGAGGAGAGAGGGAGGGAGGCGGCAGCCCCGGGCCCGGCGGCAGCGCTGCTCGGCGGCGGCTCGGGAGGCACCGGGACCGGGCGCTCTGTGCAGCGGCCGCCGCCTGTCCCGCGGCCGGGGGGAGACACGCGTGTCCCGCCCGGCGCCTGGACGGGAAACTAAGCGGAGGAGGGAGGCAGCCCGGGAGGAAACTGCCTCCTCTCCGCCCCGAACAGCGAGAAAGTGGTCGCCCTTCTCCCGGCGGCCAAGGGCTGCGGCCGAGAAGAGGTAAGCTGCTTCGGGACCACCGGTCACCTGCACTTTTTCAGCGACAGCCCAAGCCCGGCTCAATCACGAGCGGGAAAGGATTCCGGTCGGCTTCCTCCTCGGAGCGGCACGGGAACACCCATATAACCGCTAGACCGAGGGAGCCAAGGGCACAGTCACAAATTCTCCGCTATGTGCAATAAAGTTGGTCGTATTCGTACGCTGAATAAATATCGTGAAATGTTCTTTGTGATATGACTTCTCCTCAGCGATTGATGTGCCCGTGACCGTTACTTTAGGAAAAGGTAATCGGTCAGTAGTTTAAAGATTCCAAGAGATCAAAAGCTTTGGCGTTTTTTTTTTTTTCCTTATATATAGAAATATAAAATTTAGGGCTCTCTTGAAGTGAAGCTCAGTAAATGCTATGAAGCAGAAGAGCTTACCACTCCAGCTTATTTGCAAATAAATGTCCCGATTACCAACACTTAAAGTACCGAAGGCGAAATTTGCTAATTACACATCAGACAGGCGAAACCCCAAACTGTCAGACAAGCAAGCCAGCATGTTTGTAGTCGCTAGCGTGCCTCCCGTGTGCACATTTACTAAGCGCAGCTTGCTAGCACATCTCGCTGTACGATAAATCCTCCAGGTTTGAAATTAATAGGGAGTTATAGTGCGTCTAGAAAAGCAGCCGAACATCCACTCCTCACAGCATATCGGAGAGCAATACAGAATATAAAAACGACGCTGAGAATTGGCAAAGGAGATTTACCGTCTGTATCTGCTACTTGATTTTTGGAAGGAACGTGAAAAAGACCTGACATATATGTTTAGCGATTGATTATCCCTTCATAAGGTACAAATACAAAAAGCAAGGCAGAGACAATGCCGAAAATGCATTAAAGCTCAAAATCGATTAGAGCCCGTCAGGAGATCCTTTAAAACAATACAAATCGTGGACTTCTGAGCAATATTTTATTCCAAAAAACACTAAATTTGCCGTGAATCCGCTGCCTTGTTCACTGGCCGGTTCACGAGAGAAAAAAAAAAAATTCCAAACCTACATCTTGCTTGCAGTTACAGACAACTATCGGGAGGAAAAGGAGAGCGTGATGTGACGCCGAGTGGGGGTTAATGAATTTACGCCTGTGCTCCCTGCCGGAGCGAGCCCGTCTGTAGCTCCCTAGTTGATGGATGCCCATTAATACACCTGCATTCGCGTCCCGACCATGAGGAGGCACGCAGGGATTCAGTACGAAGCGGCACAGTTTTGCCAAGTCCTCTCCAAACGTCAGTACCCTTCAAGTTACACCCAAAGGAGGGCGATTTCTCTTGATTTCCGAGTGTACAGAGGACCGGGACGGCTTTCTAGCCAGTAGCCTTCTACCTTTCTATATGTGCCTGCGTGTGCGTGTGTGTGTGCGTGTGGCTGTGTATACATATCTATCTCCTAGAGAGGGATTAATTAGCGGGTTTGAGCTGAAAGAGGCTGCAGTGACGAGCCCAGTGGCGATTGGCCGCCCGCCTGCCTGGCCCTGCCTTTATAATTTCCACACGAGTGCATCTGGGCTCTTATACAAACCAACAGCCAGCTTCTTCTGACATACACACACGGCACTTTTTTTCCACCATCTGATTAACCGCCCTGCATACACACGGTGATTACTACGGGAAAACATAAATAAATACGAAGAGGTTTTATTATTTTGACTACTGGAACCCTCGCTGTGTCTCAGTGCAACTTTTGTTTTTTCTTGCTGCTGGGAAAGGTGCTGCTCTCGATGCTTTCCTCTCACTCACGGACCCTTTAAAAAAAGGGGAAGGAAAAATATCGCCCCCTCCAGTCCCCCGCCCGCTCCCCCCCCTTCACTCCCCCGCCACACACACTTCAAGACGGCTGATCTAAAAAAGCAGGAAGAGAGCATCTGAGGAGCAGCAGCCCCGGCGCATTTTGAAAAACATTTGTTACATTTCAGAGTGCGGCAGCCCGTTTCTCCTCTGAAGTTGGCTCCAGCCATAGCAGCCGCATTGGATCCCACAGCCTATTGCGAGACTCCGGTATACAATCCGGATCTCTGCCCCAACATGATCGCGGCCCAGGCCAAGCTGGTGTATCATTTGAATAAATACTACAATGAGAAATGCCAAGCCAGGAAAGCTGCAATCGCCAAAACAATCCGAGAAGTCTGCAAAGTGGTATCGGACGTGCTGAAGGAGGTGGAGGTGCAGGAGCCTCGCTTCATCAGTTCCTTGAACGAGATGGACAATCGCTACGAGGGGCTGGAAGTCATCTCCCCCACGGAGTTTGAAGTCGTGCTGTATCTGAACCAAATGGGGGTTTTCAACTTCGTGGACGACGGCTCCTTGCCGGGCTGCGCTGTGTTAAAGTTAAGCGACGGGCGCAAGAGGAGCATGTCCCTCTGGGTGGAGTTCATCACGGCATCTGGCTACCTCTCCGCTCGCAAAATCCGGTCCAGATTCCAGACTCTGGTGGCTCAAGCCGTGGATAAGTGCAGTTACAGAGACGTGGTAAAGATGGTGGCGGACACCAGCGAAGTGAAGCTGAGGATCAGGGATCGGTACGTCGTGCAGATCACTCCAGCGTTCAAGTGCACGGGGATCTGGCCGCGGAGTGCTGCACACTGGCCGCTTCCCCACATCCCCTGGCCGGGACCCAACCGGGTGGCGGAGGTCAAGGCGGAAGGCTTCAACCTCTTGTCCAAGGAGTGCCACTCTCTGGCCGGCAAGCAGAGCTCGGCCGAGAGCGATGCCTGGGTGCTGCAGTTCGCGGAAGCTGAGAACAGACTGCAGATGGGCGGCTGCAGGAAGAAATGCCTCTCCATCCTCAAAACCTTACGGGACCGTCACCTGGAGCTGCCGGGCCAGCCCCTGAATAATTACCACATGAAAACTCTGGTTTCCTACGAATGCGAAAAGCATCCCCGCGAATCGGACTGGGACGAGTCGTGCCTGGGGGACCGGCTCAACGGGATTTTACTGCAGCTCATCTCGTGCCTCCAGTGCAGGAGGTGCCCGCACTATTTCTTGCCCAACTTAGACCTCTTTCAGGGCAAACCTCACTCGGCCCTGGAAAACGCGGCCAAACAAACGTGGCGACTGGCTAGGGAAATACTTACCAACCCGAAAAGTTTGGAGAAACTTTAGAGGGCAACTATAACACCGGCCTAACCGATAAATCTGCTAATTTCCCGATGAAGTTTAAGATGCCTGTTTGAAAAGTCATATATTTCCACTTGGCAATGCAAATAATATTCTCTTTTAAAAAGGAATATAGCTTAGGCTCTTCACAAAGAAAAGCAAATGAGAACAGCAAGCATCCTTCCTCTTCGTCACAATTTTGTAGTTCCTCGTGGGGGAAAAACAAAAAGAAAGAAAAAAAAAAAAAAAAAAGAAGCAAAAAAGGAAAGTGTGCTACCTGGAAAGGAAAATTGGCCGTAATTTGATTGTGACCATTCTGCCTAAATACGGTACTAACTAATGTACCTTTTAATTTGTATCAAATATTGTGATCTCACATTGTCTTTGAAATTGTGGATGTTGGTGTTTTGTGATTTGGTGAGCAGAAGTTAAATTGCCATTTTGGATACTTAAAGGACATTTTCTGCTAAAAAGAAGATACCATTTAAAAAGGTAGATTTTATCACGGTACTTTTGTTAAATGTCTTTTGAAGTGTCTGAACTTAACAAGTTTACATTTTTCGTTTCATATATATTGCTTGTTCTATTTCTAACATTCCATAAATATACTTGAAATGTTATTTAAATATATTCAAAAGAAATTTGGATTCTGCTTATATAATAACGCTTGAATATTGGAATTATATATTTGAAAATGCACTTGAAATACACTGGATAATTACTTTTTGTGATTTAGATTTTAATTTCTGTTGCTGATTTATTTAATTACAAGCTAATAAATGAAGTAAAATGCATATGGGTAAGTGTTTCAATATCGGATCAAGTTTTCCACTTGAAAAACCAGAGGCAGCTGTGTTTTTTAGATTTTGCCTTTCTGTGGATAGTTGCTTAAATCCTGTAAAGCAAAAAACTTAAAGGCAGAGTCCTGACTTTGCATTTTGAATAGTTTTATCGAATAGGGAAGTATTGGTTGTACAAACATTGAAATTTAGCTCCAGATCACCATCAGCAACTGTCAGACACCAGCGTACTTATTAATACAGTTACACTTTTTCAGCCGTCAGGAAAGAAGTCTGTTTTGAAGGGTTTATTATACGGTGCTGTTGTGTTTCTGCTGGCTTTTGAACAAAGCTGAGGAAACACAACGTATCTGTGAAGCAGTGTTTTGAGTAAGCGGTGATCATGATAAAACTGGCAATTTGGTGCAGGTACTAATAAAGGAGAAAATAAAATTTATAGGTGAGAGCCAGCCCCAATAAAGTGAACAACAATATTACTTCTGACCTACAAATCCGTTACAAATGTGACAAGATTGCCAGTTCCACTCCCAGAAATCAAAACCCTCAGCTTCCAGGGCTTTCAGAGGGAATAACATCTGCGTGCTTACAAAACTGCACTCAATCCAAAGCTGCCCGTCTGTACTGCCTGGTCCCTCTCAGGATGCATTTCTTTAAAATGGCTTTAAAATCAAAACGCGAATTAACACCGCACATTTTGACTAGGGTCCTAACAGTCAACAAGTGCTGAAAGGGCCGATCTCCTTCCTGTGTGACACCCACTAGCAACTACTTCCAGCGGGTGCACTTTAGCGAAACTGTTATACCCAGAGCTTCTGATAGAAACTTGTTACCCCAGCACTGTGAAGAAAGTTCCGAGTTTGACAAATTGTTTGCCAAAGAGAAATCACTACATTGCAAACGTATTCAGACGAGGAGTTTTCTAGGAAATTATTTATAATATTTCTGCACTAAAAACCCCCAAACCCCAAGGTCTTTGTAAAAGTACCTCTCCTATTTCCTCTTTTCCAACATTTTCCAGAGCAATAGCAAAGAAATAAAGCAAGAGCGATAAGAATAAAAAGACATGCAGACGAGAGGAGAGCCCTGTTAGACACGTCCCTTCCGTCTGCCCCTTCCTCCCCCGCGTGGCATCCCCCGCGCCGTTCCCGCGGGGAGAAAGCCACGCAAAGGTTTCCGCTCAAGTCACGCACCCCTCCCTGCTCTGTTGCGGCTGAGCTGGAGGTTTTCACGGAAGGGAGGGGGAAGGGGGGGCGGCGCTGGGGAACTGGTAGTAGTAAATGACTTCAGGGGGGAAAAAAAAAAAAACAAAAACAGAGCTTTCCCAGGAACCAAGTCTTCGGTACATGTCTATTTTCCCCCCTCCCCCATTTTCTTTTTTCCCCCAGAAAACAAGCATTAACTTTCATTTCAGCAATTTCAAGGTGTTTACAAAATGCGCCGTATTTTCTTACGTGGAAAATAACGTTTTTGTAATAACGGGATAACCTCGGAAGGCGTGAAACCCTCCACTGTGTCTCGGGAAGGCTGCGGGCTAGGACTGCTGCTCCCTCCAGGGATTTCAGAGCAATTGGCTTAACTACTAAATCTGACCACGTTCATACAAAGGCACCGCGCGAAAGGCTGCTGGAAAACGCGTACGCTGCCGTAATAGAGGATTTAACATCATTAATACATTGCGCTTTTTTGCTCTTTTTTTTTTTTTTTTTTTTTTTTTTTTTTTTTTTTTAATGCAGCGAAAGGCGGCAGACAGGAGCAGAGTTTGGAATGAGGGGGCGGCCCCGGCGCACGTGTGCCGGGACCGGGGACCGGGACCCGTCCGCAGCACTCACCTTGGGGTCGATCTTCTTGAAGGCCGAGTCATCCTCATCCACCTCGAAGTAGATCTCTGTGGTGGTGATGGAGAGCGTCCCCTTGGCCACCACCACGGGGGCGATGAGCTGTGCCGGCGTGCTGAGGACCACGGGGCCTGCAAGGCAAGGGCAGCGGCGTCAGGTTGGAGGCGCCCGGCCGGCCCATCCCCGGTGGCCCTTCCCTCCGCCGAGCCAGCGCCCGGCGAGCCCCCTCGTAAACCCAGTTTGTAAACGCCGTGTTCATTCCCCTCCTGCCCGCGGCCAGCGCTTTGAACTCCGCGGCCTGGGCACAAGCGAGTTTGTGAGCTCCGGGGTTGCAAGATAAATCACAGCAGCGAAATTCAGAGGGGTTAGAGTGAAAAATAGCTGCCTCTCAGAAGAAGGTCCCCTCTCTTTTCATGCCCTTTTGCTCCTCGTTAACGCTATCACTGTTTATGTGCGATAGCGGCGGCTCGTTCCACACCGCTTCGATCTGGCAGCCCGGGGTCCCTGCGGCGGCCGAGCCCGGCCGGGGGCGCAGGGCAGGGCAGCCCGCAGCCCCTGCCCGCCACACTGGCCCTGCGAGGCCTGGGGCCATTATTTTTAAGTCTGGATCCAGACCTCAATTCGGACAAGTAACGCCAAATACCGGGGGGTGCGGGGGGTGTTGTTTAAGTTGTTTGGAGTGTTTTGTTTTTTTTTTTTTCCTTTTCCCACATATTTCAATCCCCACGCACACAAAAGCTAGCATCGTTAAATACATTTACGACAAGGTAATTTTTGTTTCAACTCGCTGCCGCTTATCCTTTTAAAATTACTGTAACAATACTTCGCTCAAATATATTCCTTGGCGAGACGCGTTCACGGGCATTGAAAAGATGGGATGGGGAAAACCTCTTGTAAAAGGCAGCCTTCTCCACATAAATTGTTAGATTTTAGCTCAGGAAAACAAAACCCAAAACAACCCTTCTTTAATCCAAAAGACAAGAGGATCGCTTTTCCACCATCTTATCTTCAATATCAAGGCAATCTGCTATTAAAGCTGACAGCGGCCGTGTTTAGGAAGCTTACTTGCTTCGAAGAAAATATATATAAAATATTCTTCTAGATTTAACCATGAAAGCCTGTAGGATAATTTGTATATACATACATAAACACACAGAGCCACATGCATGTCCAAGCACACATCTGACGCATAAATAATAAAACTCCAGTATTGGGAAGCTGAGTACAGCACCTGACTGATGCACCTTTTAGAAACTGGCAAACTGACCATCTCAGGAGGTACTAAACAGTGGTTGTTTTATGCAGCTAAAAAATCTCGTTTGCAATAAGGGGACGCCTGCTCAGAGGGCAGAGAGACGTGAGCCTCCCGCTGCCTTCCCCGGCCGCTCGCCCCTCCAGCAGCGCCGTGCCGGTGCTGGCGCGGCCGAGCCGAGGCCGGGGCTGCGGCTCACACCGGGGCCAACGCCTCGGATGCGCCCTCTCCTCCTCCTCCAGCACTGCCTGCACACTTCACTACCAGCTCTTGCAAGCAGCACTTCAAATTACTCACTTAGCCCAAATTACTCCTGTATCGGGCGCATCTAACTGTCATGTTGTTAATGCTTTACTTTACTGTAACACCCAATTTGAGCCCTTATTGCACAATATTTTGTCATTTACGTTGCAAAATAAATAAAGAGGAAGGCAGGGATTGCTGTGCGTACAGGGGGAAGCTAAACCGCACCGTTTCAGTGACAGCTTTCAGCAGCCCAGCGTGGCGGACGGGATAATATTGATACAAACTCTATTTTCTTTCATTTTATTGTTTTCCATCTCCTAATAAACCGAGGTAGCCTCTTGACCCCAGTCAGCTGATCGGAATCACATGCGCCGGGCTTGCCTTGCTGCTCTCCCAGTCTCGCCTCCATCTTCTCTCCCTCGGCGGTGGGAAAGAAGCCGATCCGAGCCGGGGAAGCCCGGCTGGAGGCTCCAAAGGGCAGAGTGATCGATCCGAAACGCCGCTTTAAAGCCTCATCAATCTTCATCTAGGTTGCTCAAGTAATTACGCCCGATTCTCTTGTACGATTACAAGTGGATTTGGGTTTCTATTCCCCAGGCCCCCTTTCTTTGTGTTTACAGAAGGGGGGTCTGGGCTGCCGGCGGTTCCCTGCCCTGCGGAAGCACTTGCCCTCTCAAGCAGAGGGCTCTACCCCTCCTCTGTCCCTTCTCGGGCACACTTGGCCCGGCGCAGGGTGGTGGGCTCCCGGGCCTTTGTGCGGGGAGAAAAGCGCCTTCGAAAGACGCGTCCTGGAAACGACCCGGTATTCTATCACTTTAAGGAGGCGTTTGTGGGCTTTGCTGAATCCCAGAAGGAAGAACATCAATTTAATCCAATTACCTCTTTTCCCTGGTGTTGTGTGGCTAAAATAAAAATAAAGCCACCGCTATTTAATGGCCAAAAGGCCAAACCCTATAATCTGCCATTCAGACGAAGACAATGGAGCGCCTTGGTTAGCGGGTGATGTGCCCTCGCGGACTGGAGCAGGGGGCAGAGCTGCAAAAGCAGGGGTGAACGTGGAGGGAGGGAAAGGGAACAGTCACTTCTTAGCCCATTCCAGAAGGCAGGGCAACCCGGGGATTTCTGGCTTTCTACTCCTCCCGAGAAAAGGCTCCGAGCTCCCTCCCAGACTGGTACCTTGGCATCTGCCCTGCCTTCTACTCAAATGACACCCTAGATTTGTTGCAAGGTAAACATGTCAGAGAGATCAGTAAGGACAAGGAATAAGCATTATCGTACTTTCCAGGTGAGAAAAGGTTTTCTTGTGTTTTTTGTTTAGGGAAAAAAAAAAACCACACACACACACACACACACACACACACAAAACCCCAAAAACAAACAAACAAAAAAATACCACAAAAACACCACCAAAAAACAAAAAACACAAAACCCAAACGAACAAAGGGGAAAAAACCCCCCCAAAAACCATAAAGCAAAATAAATAGCAGTCACTATATGGCATTTCAGGAAAGGGGATGTTCAAACTAAGTTTAAAAATATCTTTACAGACTTCTTTTCTTAAAGCACAAAATGTAAAAAAAAAAAAAAAAAAAATCGGCATTAGCACTGTTTCATTTTTACACTTGTCCTTTGGAAATCTCCAATTACAACTTGCAATTCCATAGCATGTTTAAGGAGCACTGAGTCTTTTTGTTGTAGCCTTCAGGGAGCAAGCCAGCCACTGAGAGAATACGAAATTAATCCACTACAGCTATATAGAGAGAGGATTATGTTTTAATCCCCTTTGGGATAGTCTCTGGATTTTAAGGATCCGATATTAAAATGTTTACATAGAGCATAATCAAAATAGCGCAGATTTTCCATATGGCACCGAGCTATCGGGAAGCTTTGGGTCTCCTTCTCAAACCCAATTGATAATCTAATAAAACAAAAGCTGAGCACACCTGAGCCAAGAGCCGCGGGACGGGCTCATTCTCATTCGGGAAGGATAACGAGCTTCGTCTCCAGCCTCCGCCCGGCCTCTCGGCGGTGGCGAGCTGCGCTTTTCCAGGGGATGTAAATATTCATTTCCAGCGCGGCTGCGGCCCCGGAGAAGGCCGGGGCTGGGGCTGTGCTGCCCGGGGGAGAGGCAGCCGGAGCAGCGGCACCCGGGGATGCTGCGGGGCGCTCGCAGAGCAGCGCAGGAGCCGCGGGCGGCAGCGCGGGCGCTTCCCTTCCCGCTCCGGGGGAAAGCCAACCTGCGGCTGCCTCGCTTCTCCCAACAAGCTGGCGTTTGTGGAGAGGACCCGTGCCGAGGGTGCTTGTCAGCTCTTGGGACTCTAAGCAAAAGCCTCGCTCTTTAAGTATCGTTCTGTTGCCTCTTCCACACCTCTCCGAAGCTATCGGGCCCACCGCAGAGAAAGGCAGCGACCTACCAGAGAAGTTCTGGCCTTAAAACGAGTCCAGAAATCACTTCAGACACACAGGTCTAGCAATCTGTTCAAATGCTGATTTTTCCCTTTTGCCTGATCCCTGTGGTCAGCATATGTGAATTACATTTCTAAAATAAACTCTACCACACATCTACCTTTTACAATAATATTTTCTTTCCAAAAGTAAATAATTGTGAAATTAGAAGGTCCCAGTGAATAAAAGCAGAATGTAACTTCCCTGCTCCCCTGTGTAATTTTTGTCAAACAGAGACTTCATTCCCTGCTCTTATAACTTAGCTCTTGTATTTTTCAAGTTCAAGTAAAGCAAATCAAGCCAAATGAAAAGTTCTATTAGGTTTAAAAGTTTGTTATCTGCTAATGGAATATCAGTAAAATTGCACCTCTTAAGGAAAGCTGCTAAAGAGTGATATTTTGAACTTATTATTTAAAATATTGTCATAAACTCATTTTTTTGCTGTAAGAGCTAAACATGTGCTATATTCATGAGCCTGAAAATTTCACTGGAGGTATATCTGCTAAGAACATTGGGTTCAGTTACTCCTAAGGAGGGTAAGGTACATGCTTTTATCTGCTGAATTATGAAAAAAAGACATTTACCTGCTGCAGGCCTAGAAATCTAACTTTTAAAATAAAATTTTGGTGATTACCCATAAACAATAAAGTATTAGCTGGGAAAAGTACTTTGGAAACATATCCAATCAGCTCAACCAATTTAATTTTACAACCTGATGGTAATTACTCTGAAAAAAATGGTGGATGTTCGCATACTTAATTTTTAACTGATACTGGTTTAAAAGAAAAAACACATAGATCGTTTTTCATATACATATATTCAATATAGATTAACTGAAACCAATACTTTTACTATGTGAAATAGTTTGCATAAATTAAATTTTGTAATTTGATATGGCACAAACAAGAATTTTAGATATTTAAGAATAATAACTAAAAATCACTCACAAGATATCTGAAATAAGACAACTGAAATTTTCTCAACACTTTAACTGTAAAACCAGGTGTATCTGTCACAGTTGTATTTGAAATGTATAAAAATCCTTATACGTAAAAAATCCTTATACGTAAAAAACCCAGATGTAATACATGCACAAGCACACAAAAACTGCAGTTTCTTGAAATAAAAGTCACATAGCATGGAAGTAGAAAGAGGTATAGGTACCAGAATCCTTTGGGAAAAGCTCTTTAGTATGAAAAATATTTCAACCAATTAACATCTAATATAATACATGCAGTGCCAAGTAAACAAGGTAACATTCCTAAACAATTCACAGAAATTAGTCTATTTTTGCTCCCATTGTCATCATAAATTAATTCAATATACCCTTTAAAAAGATTTCTGCAGTAAATATATTGAACTTACATGAGGATGGCTGCCCCCAATTTGTTCTCCACTATAGCAAATACTTGAAAGCAGTAACTTCACTCAAGCCAAGGCCCTTATAGAAATGTACATAGACAGCTCCCTTTATACACCACTTTCAACCGTTTCATTAAAGATAATTTGCACAAATTTTTAAATGCAAAAACCAGAATCTAAGTCTAAATATTACTATAATCTTGGTTTTCTCTTCCACCACTGAATAATATCCCAAATTCATTTCCCCTGTTTTCAGAGATATCCAAGCTTATTTTGTTGGTTTTTTACTCCTGCACAATCATATGTTTCATATTGTGAGAGAGGGATTGACTTTTTTTGTTTGTTTAAATGTCATAGCCAGTGTGGATAGCCCCTGATATTCAAGATTTTCCCTACTTTTCCCCCCTTTCCTCCATAAAGCACATAACACTACTACTACCAACATCAAAGATCAACTTAAATGGTCTTTTTCAACAACAATGACTAAACAATTGCAGCAATTCAATTCTTTTAAGTGGTTGCCATAACAGCAAGCAAATGTGTTTGATTAAAAAGAAAATGTAAATAAAAACAATCTTGCCTCTTATAATTGTGAATAAAATAATAAGAAAGAATTACATAGTTCTGATGAGATTATGAAAATAGTTGCTTGAGAAGAAAAAAAGTAATTTTATCTCAAACATGTACATACCTATATATTTGAATTAAGTGACATATGCACCTTCACAGGTAAATTATTATTGTTTTAATTCTATACCTTCCTGGTCTAATAATACTTCTTCCTGACAGAAAACGTGCCTCCCAATATTCTTGGCAATAACTATTTCTTTATATTGTTCCAAGTGTGATAGAAAGCAACCACTCAATAGAACAGTTACAGAATATGCAAAGACAAACCCAACATGAAACCAGTCAGTCTTACTGAACCACTGAAGGTCCCATGGAACAATTAGCTGCGTATCTGACAGCCCAAAGTAACTCAGAAACACATTTGCTCCCTTTTACCAGTAAAGTCAGATTTGCTCTGTGGCACACATGAGAACTTGTGATTATGCCGACATTCTGAATGGCTTGCATGGCTTTAGCATTTTTCCAGGATGTGTCTAAGTGCCAACCTGCCAGACGATCAGGTATTAATAAGAGTCAAGACTCCCTTTAATGATTTACACCTGGCAAGAAATATAAATATTTGGGATAGGGACCTCACTACCGCAATGCACACATTTGCCACTTCAAAATTAGATTCATACAGCGTGCTCTGCCTGAAGCTATACCTTGGAAGGACTGAGTAAATTAAGATGGTTTAGAAACTTAAGAACTTGATTGTTAAGCAGTGCATCCAGATGTTAGTGTTCTGCACTGATGCAGTAGGACCTGCACTAGCTCCCTCCTCATTCTCAGGTAAAACTTAAGATATTTTTTCAACCTAGAAAACCTTAAGTGATGCTGAACACACACAAGTAACAATTTTTCTCTCTGGGAGAATCACTATAGCTAGCTAATTAATCAAAAAGTAACAGAAAAAAAATACACCTTAGAAAAGCATATTTAATGTTCAAAAGAATAACATGTTTAATTTTCATTTAAAGAAGAAAGGAGAAAGCAGAGAGCACAGCCTGCTATAATAGTATACCACTGAAACAGGAACTCGAGTTAACGAGTCAGGAACACAAGGGATCAAATCCCATCTGCCAGTCTGAGCAAACCAGATTTGACAGGTATCTTATACAGTCCAGTTTGTGTACCTTGTCATGCCCATAGGGTTCAATTGATTAGAAATTTAAGGAAATAAGCCCTTCAGCTTTCATTCCTTCCAGTCTCCTTCCTATTATGGAAAAGCTCTTCAGATAAACTGTAAGTCTTGTATTTCTTGAGACCAGAGTGAACAGAAATATTATGTTCAGATAGCTCATGATATTTTAAAGTTCACTTATATAGATAGTAACTCCTATATCTGTGTGGAAATAAAGACATAGGCTATTGGATCAGCATATAACTTGACAGGTATATTTGGAAAAATCACTTGAGATGCAACAGTTGTTAAATTCAAAATTTTCTGAAAATATGAGTATCTCTAAACCACACCAGAGCCAGCTTTAGTGCAACTGTGCCCACTAGTTGGCTGCATGTATTGCATAACCACAGTTAGGGTAATTCAGAAGACTCTTCCACAAATATCCTCTGGCACCTATTGAAAGGAGAAGTGATGTGGCAGGCTCTGTCATTCAGCCTTTTTTCTTTAACAACCTGATTCCACTGCTGGAATTTTATTGCTTCTTAGGTCATTACTCTTGTTTAAAAGTTTGTTAAAAATGGCTTCCCGCTTCAGAAATTACAAAGATAGAGACTAACAGGATGTTTACATAAACCTTGTTTCTTTAGAAAGTCAAGCTAAATGCATTGGATGAGGCTGCCTCTGGTACAATTTCTGATCAATTAAACCAAGATTAACCAAAATATCTTCTTTGCTGATCTTCTAATTGGCTTCAGAGAAAAAAAAGAAAGGCAAAAAGTCCTGTCCAATAGTCAATGAAAGTGCTTAGTTTAACCATAGATACTGTCAATACAGTTCTGAATACATTCCTTCAACTAATCTATGGTGAGTCAGTTCCAGTATGTTCCTATGAAGAATAAATGGATTTTTGCTTGGGAACAAATTGCATAGTGAAGATGAAATAAGATACAAAATGGTGAAGTTTCCTTATGTCTAGGCCTGTCTTTCCACAGTCTCCTATATATCAGGTAGCACATCAGCTTGACCTTTGATGAATTAACCAGTTCCATCCAGGCTGTGGCATGTCAGGAAATGGATGACGCTACAGACCTGTGAAGTCATAGGCTCCAATGTAGTCTAATTCTGCAGCCTTAGAAACTTCAAATAAAGAGCTTTGCAAGGTATGGAAAAATAAATTAAATAAATAGACTGGTATCGGTGGACAGTACCATGAAGCACTGTCAGAGCCACTCATAAATACAGTCCAACAGAGTTTGAACTGATTTAATTTTAAAGCTTGGAAAGCAAGAAATCTGGTCGCCATTTTAAAAGCTGAAGGTGCTCAAACTTAGAGTTGCTGTACTAAGGTACAAAAAAAAGAGTTCTTCAAAGCTGTGCTTAGGAGCCCTATCATATGTGATTGACAACCACCTTATAAAATATTAAGATATTTTGGATAGTAATATGGAAAAAATTATTAGAATAAACATTGAGTTTTCTAAAAATAGTATGCTATAGAAACTGTGGGCTTTTTTCTTTTTCAGTGTGAAAGCCAACTACATATCAAAAGTATAATTGTTTTCAGTTTATGCCTGAATCTATACTCCAAATTAAACTCATACAAATATGTTTTTCTTTTTATACTTAGACTTGAGGATCAACATCTGAATACATAATAAACAGAAACTACGGAAATCTAGCTGAATTAAATTTCCATGTTTGGAAGTAAAAGGCTTATGTGGTTACGTATGTATCATAGAATGGGAAACGGAATCACTCTTCTTCCACATTCCTGTCACTTTCCCAGACAAGCAACTGCCCCAGTGAAACTCCTATCTTGAATGCTAATTTGAAATAATAATGAAGTTTGAAAGGAAAAAAAAAAAAAAAGCTACTTTGTAGTGCATGCTGAATTCAGTGAAGAGTTTCCACTGGGAAGCTTGAAAAACTAGGAGAAATATTGAGACTTTTTTGTATTTTCTATTGAAACTTTTATATTTGTAACTTAATGGACTTATTTGTGTGTGCACATAGATATACATACTTTCTTAAAGGAAAAACGCATAAAGTATGGCAAAGCTTAAGGTACCTTAGCCACCTCCAGACAGAGAGAAAAAGAAAGTGAGAGTGTAAGAGAGAGAAGAGAGACAAAATGGGAAGGAAAGAAAGAAAGAAAGGAAGAAGGAAGGAAGCTAATAATGACTACCTCTGGCTCTGGAATACACTTCCAAGCAGAGTTAGAGGCTGAGAGAGAACAAGCTGTTAGAGGCTGAGAGAGAACTATTAGGAAACACCACTGTGTACTTGCTACAGTATTTGCTGAGTTTCCCTTATGGTTGTTGCTTTCTGCTCTCTGGGCCACTCCAGGCCATCAGAGCCACTGGCATGTGGATGGCAACTGCTGCAGGAGAAGGAGAGAATGTGATGGACAACAGGGCTCTCCAACCCCATGGGAGAGAACACACCAGGGCAGGAGGAGAAGAGTTGGAGAGAGAAGATGAGATCACCCTTGGAACTGTTGTGCTTTGTTCTCCAGAGGGAGAAGGATGAAGAGGATACCTTTCTTCTACCCCTAAATGACCCGAGTAGGCTGTGGTCTCACCATTGAAGACAATAGCAATGCTATTTGGTCCTTTCTTTCAATGCATTACTCTAACAGATAATGCAACAAAAAACTTCTCTGTTGGCCTCAAATACATTATTTTTATATGCCCAAAAAATCTAATAATTTGAAAATCTGCCTTCTCAGTAGAGGCTCAAGTTTGTGGTGTTTTTTTTTTTTTAAAAAAATTAAAATCTACTGTTTGTCTACCTGTTTAGTCTGTTAACAAAAACAATAGAAATAATACTACATAAATTGTTAACATTTTGAAAATGGCAACAGAAGAAAACTCAAGAAAAGATGGTCCTCCTTTACTTTTTAGGCGTAAGTAAGAAAAAGTTTCAAATAGCTTTGCTTACCAGAGATTGTCTACACTGGTCAACTCTTGTAAAGAAAATTCCTTGTCTGACTTTGGTCAAAAGTTTTGAGTTACCATGACTCAAAATGTACATGTATAAATTTTAAATACATATTATACATCTGAAGATGAGTCAAAATATATGTTTTCTATTAAAAAAATACTTATTTTGCAATTTTTTTTTGTGGCTTTAGGTGCAGTTCCTTGATGTGTTACTGGTTTTATTGCTGCATCTGGTCCTATGCAAGACTTCAACATAGTTTCAGAAACGTAAATGAGCTGTTTGTTAAAACCTGAAATAGAAAATTTCCCTGTGGGCTAAATAATTTATCTTTTTAAATTTTTCTTTTTGCACTGCTATACAGCTTTAATTGTAACTCTATGTAGTACAACTTTTGGCACTATTCCAATTCCCTCTAATGACATCATCTAAAATTTTTCACTTGGAAATTGGTCAAAATTATGATGATTTCAGTTAGTTTTTCTGAAATGAGACAAAAGTCTTATATTGCATAGGCCACAAAACAGATGTTGATAATGTTTGTCTGGACTTCAAACAGATGACCTGGAAGTGAAAGGTCTTATATCTCATTAATAATAATACAAGCTGTCAAATCCCCCTGACCCAGTGTGTTCCTTAGCACAGGGCATTAAGTCAATACACTCAGCACACTCCCAAGAAGTCTGGAGAGAAAGCTTTTCACATTTAGTCCTCAGGCCAATGTAGACTCGCTACTCATACTGGCTCAGACAGAAGATCAGCTCTTGTTTATCAGTAATAGCGCTGCTTTCTAGAAATACTTCTACAATGAAGTTCAAAGTTGCTAAAAGTTATGGCAGGGCTGGGATGCTGCATCTGTATCAAAATTCCTGGCCCATTTCTATGGGGGGGAAGCTTCTTCCACCTCAAGGCAGATGTCCAAGAAGAAGGGAAGATTCTGTACTGAAGTTTATGATACAGTAAGACTAAAATTCATTAAAGGCAGTTAGTGGCTTTCCTCATGTTTATTTGGATGAGTTGCTCAATCTGCTCATATAATGGAGTGAATAACATTTATTTATTCTTGCAAGAGTGTTGTGAGGCTGTAATTCACCGTGGCTGATGAGGAAGTCAGCTTCTGAGTTGATTGAGCCCATGCACGTAACCAGATGCCTGCCAAAGCCCTTTGTCTTCCTAAAATAACTCAAACCATCATATCCTCCTATTTTTATTTCCTTTCTTTCTTTCTAGAGAATACTCTTTTAGAGAGTACCAAAAGATTCCATCAAGCATCCCTTGCTTGGCTGGGGTATATTTGCTGCTGTCACCAGCTCCATGACAAAATAGATGAAATGTGCTCCAGTTAAGAACATGTATCTTTCAAAAATGTCAAGGCTAAATTCTGCTCTCAAGTGCACACAAACAAGTCTCAGCAAGTGAAATGCATCTTCACAACAAAGAAAAGAGAACATCTTCCTAAAATATAGAATTCATAAAACCTGAGTAGATCAACATTTATTTTATTTTTTTAATGACCTATTTTAATGCAAGATCAATGCTCTAAAATAAAACTCCAACCCAAACAACAAACTTTGTTAAAAGAAAACTGCATATCTACTAGATCTACTACCTTATGTCCCTGTAAAAATGCAAGCTTATAATATTAGAACACACCCACATATTTTTCATTTTGAAACAATCACCTACTAAGCAGGAGACAAATTCTTAGCAAATTTACATTCTTAAAATCTTAAGAGAAAAGGTAAGTATTTAAGAGTCCTACTTCAGCATTAGGAAGTATCAATGGAAAAGGACAAGAGTTAGTAATATCAAGTCACTACAGCATTACCCAGAGATTCACAATATATTAGGAAATTGTTAAAATTGACTGGGCTATCTCAATCATTAGTTCTAACAGAGATGTGACTTGCCTCTTGAAGTGAACAGTCTGGGAAGAAAAGGAGCTAAAACTGAAACAGAAACATGTAAAATATTTTAATGCATATATGCTAAAACAAGAACAACGTCTTTCACTGACTCATACTGTAAGACAGTTCCAATACTGCTTTTGTAAAAAATTGTGATGCAAACTTGTAAGTCATAATCCTAAGACCATAATAACAAGGAATCAGATTTTCATATTTTATTAAAATGTTACTTAATATAATGAAATTTGACCAACTTCAATTGCAACATATGGAATACTAAGATTATATAATAAAATATTCAGACTATAATTATTTAAAAATTCTCCATACCATATGCAATTTATCAAAGCAAACTTTACATTGATTTGTGCCACATGGTTGATGAAAAACTATAAAGAGTCTCTGGAACAAAAGATATGTACAAGTAACTTTGTAGGAACAGTCTCAATCTGTTTCAAACTTCCCTTTTTTTCAGTTTTAAGTTCACAAATCAAAATATTGTATTATTTATATCCTCTTAGTTAAAAACTTTCTAAAACCAAAGGCCTAATCTGTTTAAAATGTGCCTAAGTTTCATGGAATAAACAATGCTAAATTGTTTTAGTTAAGTGTGGACAATCTTAAATCAATTGAAACCTGGTTTATAAAGATTTTGTTTAATTTCTATCTCTTACTGAGACAATCCAAATCGTTGTAAATCAGGTTTGAATTGATTTAAGCTTTAAAGTTAAATTGGAGGCATATCTGAATATAGAAATTCCTATGTGTCATTTCACTGTGAGCAGTAACTAGATATAAATGATGCTGTGCTATACCATAACAAGATAAATCTCAAAGATTTCCAGATCATGTATATCAAATGTACATAACTTTAGAATTAGACAAGAACAGACAGTGTGGCTTTATTGGGACCTGCTCTTCAGAGCCGTCAGAGATTGTTCAAGCCTACTTAAGCAAAACCCACACCTTCTTTGCCTACTGCTTTTCTTGATTTCAGTTATTGGACTCAAGTTTCAGAACCAAATTCTATATACTGAAAACTGGGAAAAACAGTGATATCACTGTATGGAAAATCATACAAAATCAGCAGCTAAAGAGAGGACATCATGGGATTCAGTTTTTTTTACCAATGTAAAATTTACAGAAGACATGTATGATACTGTGTGTCATCATTAACTCTCAACATCAGCTCCAAAGATGAGTGAGAGTTGAATAGCAAAGGCTGCAGTTAATCTAATGGTAAAACTGAGATAGTGGAGTGTGGGCTCTTGTTGAGAAGCTCACATGTTTTGGTACCATATGGCACCATTATCACATCACCTCACCACACTTGGAAGCAGTTTGCTTGCTCTGTTAGCATTGATAGAGAACACAAGGGCATCCTGTCAATATTTCAAAAGCGTTTTTTTTTTTTTCTTAATTATTATTTCTGCTTTTGCAATACTGACAATATCACCCAGTGTTACAAACAGTAAAAGCAAAGGAATAGAATGACTGTGCCATGTCTTGAGGAAGCAGGGGTTACCCTCCAGCAGCAACCTTGAGTAAAAGGATAAATTGCACATTAATTCTTAAGGACACATTGAAATACTAGGTTTTTGCAGAGGGATGTAGCTATAGGAATAGTATAGCATCAGTGTGTTTGAACAAAATATCAGTGTTGTGGCACAGAGAAGAACTTCCTATCTGACTGAGATTTTTCCAGACTGGGTAAGAATTTTTCATGTCCACTTTGCAATTTTTTATCAGTATTACAATTCAAATGCATATTTCAGCCTCCAAACAGCCTGTTAAACTACTATTTGCATACTTTTTTAGAAACACTGTTCTTAGATATAAGAACTTAGCCAAAGCAGTACTGTTTTCCTTCTAAAAGAGAAAGGGACATTCATCAAATTATCCCACTTATGGTCCTGCTTGATTAACTATTTTATTGACTTTAGACAACAGTGTCTCAGCAACAGTTAGTTGCAGATTGAGAAAGCAAGTGGAGTGACATATTAACTGTGATAATCATATACTGAAGCTCACTCCCAAATTAAACCATCTATTTCCTCCTCTCTGCTGTACTCTAGTTCTAAAGTACAAGATTAACTTCCAAGTCAGTGGTTGTTTGGGTTCTTTTGCCTTTTCATTTTTTGTGGGATTTTTGTTTGTTTGTTTTGTTTTTAATAATCTATTTATGATCTTATCTTTGCTACAGATTTTTACTATGGTATCAGAAGAAAGTGCAGGAGCAAAGATAGCTATTTCAGAAATTCAGTTATGCAGAAAAAAAATTATGACATCACAAAACTCTAATTTAGTGGAGTAATTTAATAAAGATACTCCTAAGTAAATTAATCTAAAACATGTCATACTTATCAGTATTCTCCCATCTGAGAGGATAGTGCATTTTCAAGTTTCAACTTGTGCTTTTCTCCAGACTACTTCCCAGGGAAGGTAGTATCACCTCTAAGACAGAGCTGTAACAGAACCTGCTAGAAGACAGATGAACAGATCTCACTGCATTCCTTCACCCAGGAAAGGACCAGAAGGGCTCTCTCGTGCATATTTACAGAGGGTTCACTCCCAGCTCATATGCTAACTCAAAGTTCATAGCTTAGTTACAGCTTCATTCTCTTTAGGCCTTGCTTAAAACAGGCAACTTTTTCTCTCACTGTGACAGATGGGTTGAGATACTGCAGATCCCCCTTAACTCCATCACTGAGAGAACTGGGTGCCAGCAGGAGGGCAGGTGCCTCTGCACAAGCTGCTGGGCACTTGGCATCAGGCACAAGCACACTCACAAAACCCTTACTTGTGGAATGAGTCCGCATTTACACTTTAACACACACAAAAAAAAGAGGTTTCACATTGGTATATACAGACTTTCAACAAGTGACCCTCACTAATAAAAGGACTTGAGGTATTATCATTTCTCACATCTCTGCTCAAAGACTGTGCAATGGGTAAATGTTTTGTACTCACTGCTCATACCTCAAGGAAATAGAGAGGAAGCTATAAAATCTGAAATGCAAAGAATCTGTTCATATTGCAATTGTATGCTTAGCTGTCAATATTAAGACATTAACCACAAAGGTTAAGAACTAGCAAGCTTAAAAGAGCCTTTTGACTCTTATCTTAGTTGTAATGAAAAGTATAATTACCTGCAAGATTATCAATCTCTTTCTCTTGTAGCAGGCTAACAGCATCATCATCTCCTTCCAGCATAAGCTCTGTTTCTGCATTCTGATTTACCACAGCTTGGCTTCGGAAAGTTTTCTTTGACTTCACTACATCCTCTTCAGTGCCTAAAAAAAAAAAAATTACAAATGTTGTGAATTTATCTGAATAATATTTTAAATATAAAACAATGATAGTCAAGTAGTAAAAACATTACAGTATAGATCATCTTTATCAAAAAGAAAGGAAGGGAAATTTTCTAAAACTTTACCAAGGTTTACAAAATATGCAGGTCTATTCTGTTTTCTATCCTGAACAAAATACAAACTTTTCTACAAAGGCTCTCCTGGTTTTAATAATTGCTATTTACTTTGTGTTCAATCTTGTTCCATTAGTTTTCCACCTGCAACAAATTCAGCAGAAATTTCTTTTGGGTTCCTGGTGCCCTGACTCTGACTGACCTGAGAGCACAAGCCACCTACTCTAAATAAAGAAGCTGCTTTCAGGAATCAAAATCTCTCCAGATTTTTGTCTTTTCAGATAGAAGAGATAGGGTGGTGAAGTAGGAGTTGCTTTATCTCTGACACACAGTAACAGAGTAGGCTATGCAGAGATTCAGAAAAGACTGAAAAAAAAAAAGACAAGCATGGTGAGACAACTTTGGTGCACATCTGTGTGTGTGCTTTTAAGCAACACAATAAAAATGGTGGTATATGGATATGTGCCAATCACCTAAATGTTTTCATGGATAATATTAGTTTTTCTTGACTACAGTTGGATTTTTCTATTTAGCCTGATGGTTTCTTGTGGCAGGAGATTTAACTTACTGCATTTTGGGAATATCTTACTGGAACTTGCCCGATTTTATTCTTATGATGTAAAAAATAAATCCGAGTGTGGTCAAATCACAGAATCATAATTTGGTTTTATATCATAAATACCTTTACGTTGTTGTTGTGACCTCCTCATAGTTTTCTTTCTTAGCAGGGAAGAGGCCATAAGTTTTATTTTCAGTATTATGGACTCATAGTAGCCTCAGGCAAGAAAGATTTCTATTTTTTTCTTAAACAGAAAACCCTGCATCTTCACCTTGGACCATAAAGACCTGGGCATCTCCACTGCTGTCAATCAAGAAATAAAGTCTCAAAAATATCTCTCTTTTTTTTTGTAGGATACTTTGTAAATTTGTTTCCTACTAAGCTACAGAATGAGTGTGAAAATAAGGATAGCTATGCACATGTGGATTCTGTTTGTCTTCCACAATGCCTGAACTTAAACAGGATGAAAACTATCATGGCAGATGGAAATTGCTGAGGTAAAATCCACTGAGACTCATGCCCCCCTATTAATACAGGGAAACTAAGAGGAATAGAGTAAGCAGACAGGTTGGTAAAGATAGATACATGGAATGGAATTGATGTATTGATGCATCAGGCAGTTTTGTTATTGCAAGCAGTTCGGAAGAAGTTATGATTTTACCTCCTACTCTTATAATTAATTAGAGCCTTTTAATTAGCTTGTGCATGGGAGAGTCACACCACATAAATAAAAATGCTGGAGGCATATCTTTCTGAGGGTGTTTTTACTCTGTTTGAAGATCACTGCTAACATGCCACTTCATCACAGGCTGAGATAACTCATGTTTTACATGGCCGAACATCAACCTTTTGGATACTATTGCTATAATCTCAATTGCTGTTTCTAAAACTATATTCTGAAATTCTGAAAAGGTGAAGAGAAACAAGTCAGCAAAACCCTATTTTTTTTCACCAAGCTCAAAATTAGGGACTTGTTTGTTTTTGTCTCCATTAGGACCATTCTGATAACGATCAAGACAGTCCTGCTGTATTTTAAATATGCTGTGTTTTGCTGTGTTCACTTATTAGGTTGTGATCATTACCTCACTTGCATAGGTTTTTACTTAATTCAACGAAGTATAATTATTTGCCCAATTTAAAACTGGTTCAATTAACTAGCTGTTGGCAAAGTTTTCAGTATTAGTACAAGTTTTGGATTTCTTTTTGTTTGGTTGGTTTGTATTTATTTTTTCTTCCTTAGTCACAAAAAGAAGCAAGAATAGGAAAAACCACAAAAAAGTAACATGCTGTAACAGATTTTCAGGCATATTAAATCAGTAGTCAGGATCTTGATATACTTCTGTTTACAGCAAGGGAGTTGAGCATCATTTGACACAAATAATAATTCCTGTTGTGACACCAGAGAAGACCAGGCCTGAGATGAACTAACATGGTGGAAGGAAGAAAGTGCCAAAACACCATTCCCTTCCTTTTGGTAGCTCTAATCAGTTTTATGTAAGTTTCTGAGCTTTATAAAATTAGATAATCTTCAAATTAACTAATTGAAAAGCACTAATCTGGAGTAAGAGTCAATAATTTCTAAAGTAACTGATTTATGACCATTCTATAAAATTATTTATGCATGAAAATATATTTCTTAAATTACCAGGAAGAAAGTCACAAGCTCCAAATCATTACTAACATTTAAACTACACCCAAAGAACTTGAAATTTAGCATATTTTAAATCCATTGTGATGAGTGTACCAGATTACAGAAATATTGCCAGACACAGGTGTAAGAAACATGGTAGAGTAGAAGGCACTCAATTAGTTTGGCAAATTCAGAGCTTATCAACAAGACAAATATATATAAAATGCATTCTGGTTTATAATATTAAAAATACATTTTTTCTATGAAATATTATAGATAGTCCTTCTTTGTCCTGATAGAAAAAAACCCTCTGGTTTGGCTGTTATTAAAATTTATCACTCTGTTGAGTGCGCCTTAGTTTTGCTGTACTGTATCAAACATCTATCTAAATGAAAGTTTACAGGACCTGCAGTTGCCCTTCAATCACTATATCCTTTATGAATTAGAGTTCCATTTATCAAAATTACAGCAAGAAGAGTAAGGTCTCACAGGGCTGTCTCATTACAAGGCTTGTAAACACTATCCTTACAAAGAAATGGTTTAACACCTAACAAATCAAAAACTGATTGGGAATAGAATTTATTTGAGATCATCTATCTTCGGAAGACGTGCTGTACTGAGTGCACTTTGTGGCCTTTCTACCCATTCATCAAGAAATTAACAAGCTAATACCACAGACCACCAGATCTCCTTGGATCCTGAAATGTGAAATATGTTCAAAACAGATCTGTCACAGATGTTCTATTTTTATATTTCAAGACAACTTCAAAAAGCTTTAAAAACAAGACAAACTGTCTAAATAAGAGTAAGAAGAAAAACAACTTGCTTCTTTAAAACCAGACAACAAACTGAATAAAAAATTATATGACATAAATCTATATCTATTATTGTTAACAGTGATATAAAAAGAAGAAATGAATAAATAAATATTTGATATTTCAGTGTGCTGGAAAAAAATCAAAACTTTGTTTTTTTCAAAGCTTTAGCAAAATTACTATGAAATTAAATCTATGGTCAGACATTTCATTTTAAAATTTTTAGCACACAAGGGCCCCATGTTTTAAAGACACAAAATGAAATTGTATTAAGTCTAATTAGAATATGTTTCAAATCCATTAAAACAAGAAAACATAAAACAAAACTAGATGTCATTTCAAGAAAGCAATGTTTTGACACTGGAGGGCACAAAACTAGAATTGGCAGATGCTATCAGCTCTTTTCCTTATTAAGTTCTTTCTTAAGGGATATTTTGAAGGACAGACTTAAGGGATAGACTGGGATTTGGAAAAGAGCCTTGAAGCAAGCAGCTAAGTATTTCTTAAAACTACATTTTGAAAAGATTTTGAAGGCAATAAGTCACTCAGATTGCACTGAAGTCCAGCTGAATTTGGTAACTTACTTTCTTGAAACTTAAAGGCTCTGTCTTAAACATATTTCAAAAGAATGCATGCACAGGACTAGATAAGGTGTTAAAAAAATCCTTCTTTCATGACACTTAATTATTTTTGTAAATGTGCATGCTACAAACTGTCTTTCTGTAGTAATTTCAGGATAACTGACATGAAAAGAAATTAAAGAAAACAACCAACATTCCTCTACAAAACCTTAATATTTATGGGAAGGTGTGTTTTTTATATGTCTGAAAGATTGTATGAGCTGCACAGTAAACTTGTTCAGTATTGACAAAAATGTAATAATCTCTCTTCTAGTAGCATGACTTTTCCTTAAACAGAAACTATTAAGCGGTCAAAAAGAACCAAACAAACAAAAAATAAAACCACAAAAAAAAAAAAAAAAACCACACCAAACAAAAACCACCAAAAAACTGCCCGCCTCCCCCCAAAAAAATGAACCACAAAAAAACATTACCACAACCCCTCAAAACCTAATAATTTCCCTAATAAGAACAGGAGGATCTAATATTAATTTTCAGCTACAGCCACTAGAAATATTTAATATAGGCAATACTTTATGGCCAGGGGTGCGCTGGGTGGGTGTTTTATGTTATCTGAATTTTTGAGTCTCTATTTTCAACTAAATCAATGAATTCCCTGCTGGGTTCTGTAGGTCACAACAGGTTCTAGGGATGCAATCTACATTGTAAAGACACTAAGGGTTCAGATCCACAAAACTTGTCCCTAAATAATATTTTAAAATTAGCAGTACAAACACAACACATTATTGATTTATTTTATGTTTGTGTACTTATTTCATAAAAAATTAAACTAATTACCCTGATTTAGTTGAACACAGTAAGGGAGTTTCTACCTCTCTCTTCTATTTATTTACTATATATCCAAATAATGTTTTGTGTTTTTTTCTTTCTGCATTTAGTAAAAAAGGAGGTTAAAAATATGGTTATTTCTAAGAAAAGTTTGCTTGGTAATACTGTAGCCAACAAAAGGAGACTACTGCTTCTTATAAAGTTGTTTCCATAGTTTACTTCAACGAATTACCGATAAGGCAATTTATGTAGTGAATGCTCTTTGATCTTTGAAGAGAGATGGCAGAATGGAAAGTTAACCTCATTTTAATGTTACCTAAATATACTGACAGGAAATTCTAATGTTTCCAAACATCTGGAAATCTGCTTCATGGGATGGTGTTCTTCTTTTCTATAAGAAACCTTTTTCATATACTGTCTTTTACAGTTTTATGTGGCTTCTAAAGGAGCATTTGACATAAGTAAAGTCTGTTCTCTTTACAGTAAAATGCTGCATTTAATTAAAAGCTCTTTTTTATAGTGACTAAAGTAGAGTTTCTGTGAAGCTTAGCTCTCCTCAGAAAGTTTTAAAGGTAAACTTGCTTTTTGTTCCTTACAGATCTTACAGTATGTACTGCTCTGTAGAACACTGATTTTCTTGCTGAATTTTCACCACATAAGGTAGTTTCCATTTATTTGCTAAATAAAGGAATTCAGTATTAGTTCCTAACAGGAGGCTACCTCACAGTTCATGATGTGAACCATGAATTTGTATCACAGTTGAAATATAGTTTATCAATAGAGCTTGGAAGAACAAAGCATTTTTTTTTGAGAGAGATTTTTTCTTTATTGCACAAAATAATTTCTACAAGAAGAACCAAGCTTACTTATGTATAAAAATAAAATGTACTGCTATTGTATACATTTTTTTGCTCATTCAACACTAAAAATAGTTGAAAATACTTAGAAAGAAAGATTTGCTAGATAATCTATCTTCCTGCTTTATGTATTCTAACATACATAAAGCTTTAATTGCTAATCTTCAGTAATTTGATTAGGCACTGCTACCCTTGCATCGGTCACAGTTATGTAGAGCAGCTGCCTGGGAGTCTGTAAACTGACCTCTACAAAACCCAGCAAGATTAAATCATCAACATGGTGCCTACTCTATCTCAGCCTAGTATCTTCCTGCAGGACTGCAGGGCCAGCCTTCCTGGGGCTGTGCTGGCTCCATGGGAAACGTGCCCTGCCTATCCCCAGGTCTGCGCAAGGGACCAAACTTTTGGCTTTGCGCAGCAGCCCAAAGCTGGCACATCACAGCCAGCCCCAATAAGCTGTCCCCACCTGTGCCTGCTGGAGTTGCTATTTAAATTGCAATGTGTTTCTGGAATGGGCAGCTTTGACTGGCACATAATTAAGTTTCCCCAGAGAATCAGAGAAGTGACTGTTGATAAAGGAAGGCTGGTTTTAATACATTTAATAAAAACCAGAGAAATCTAAATCACATTTTCATTATTAGGGATCTTTGAAGAAATGAGGAAGAAAAACTATGAAAATTGCATAGAAATTAAAAATTGTATATTTTTGTATTGGAAATTACTTCCATCAAAAATAAAACCAAATCACATTTTTGTTTTCTATAATGGAGAAGTACCTGAAAATTTAATCATAGACATTCTATCAATTTTTCTCTACTTTTTGTACCTAACATCTGACCAAATAATCTTCTTCATATAAGTAATTTGTAAATAAATACTTAACTGCTTTATATGTTTTCCTTTTCATATTATCAGAAGTTTTACACTGTAAAATGAGACTGACACAGACTACGCCAATGAGGAGATTGAGAATACAGGCAAGGCCAAAACAAACATGTTTCTCACATGAGGCTAAGGGCTTTTTAAAAAACAAATAATTGTAGTCAAAATGTTTTATATCAATAGAAATGGTCCCTCATAAAAATAAAGGTTAAAGTACCATGTTGCCATGTTGGGCACCCTTTTTCTTTTTTTTTTGTTTTGTTCCTAGACACAAAAATTGAGATTCAGAGTGGTCATGAAATTTATTTTTAGCAGTTGCCTAAATTGTCATTATACCTATATGAGATTTCAGGATTTCTGAGTGCATGAGAGGGATCCTGCACTGATTCAGCACTGACCATAAACAGCCAACTATTCCAGTCAGTTATTTCCAGTCCAGCAAGTGTTCCAATGCATTTCAGGCTCCTGAAAGGCAGTCCCCATTGTGACTGGAACCAGAGGGAGTCCCTCTGATGGGAACTAACAACAGTCAAATGTTTATATTTGGATTAAGATGTAGCTTGCCACCCTACACAGAGGAATGGATTCATATTTCATGACTGACAACCTTTACAAATCCCTGATAGTTTGAAGGGCAGCATTTTGGTGTATACTGTAGTTTCATAAATTGCAGAAAGAAACCAAATTCTTCTGCGAATAATTTCAAGAAAAAATGATACCAAAGAAAAATAATTAAGAGCAATAAAATTTTCCTAGGTGCATTTCTAGCCATTTTAAAAAAGTACAGTAATAGCTGAGAGGAAAATATCTACATCACACCAACAGTTACTGCTCAGTGGAAAGGACATCAAGGACACTTGCGAGTAAGAGAATTGGATCAATATTAACGCGATTTTCATTTCATGCTTCCCCAACTCCAGTAAGCTGACAATATACTCTGATTATGTGAACTGCTTCTGAGTAACATAGAAAAGGTTATTAGAGCAAGAGGTGGAAATGGAATGCACTTTTTATATTGACAGGTCTGCTAATAGAGTGTACTGATTTTCGAAGCTATGCAATGTGTTTTCACAATTTGGTTTTGACAGCAAAAAGGAATTTCATTTATTTTTAATTCAAGATATTCGCATGTAAGCAAAGGCTCCTTAAGACAGGCCACTGAAGAGGGAAACCAAACTATTTGAATAGAAAAATTTAATTAATAAGGCAAGAAAGAAAAGGTGATTGAATTTCAATATGTATGACATGATAATGAAACAATGAAATAAATTTGCTAAACAAGGCATTCAATGCTTTTGACATAGCATCTGATAAAACCTTTTTAAGATAACATAAAAGCAAAAAACATGCCTATGCTACATCGTAATGCTGAGGCCTTGATTATGCCTGAAAAGTTTTAGATTAGTTCCTAAGCAATATTCCCCAGGAAAAGACATGTTCCGACTATCTACTTGCAGACCTTAAAGCCAAGATCAAAGTTGTCAGACTTCTAAACTGGCACACTCCTTACTGAGGAACTGCACTCACATATGTTGGCCTTAATTTTGCTTCCTTTTCACAAAACCAAAAAAAAAAAAAAATTAATTGAAAAGGCTAATAGTGATAAAACCTTGGAAAGAAATGAAATGCTCTTTGAAAATACAAACACTTGATAATGCAGTGACATGGAAAAAATGGCATAGCATTTCATGAAATTCCATGAAAAGAAAGTGGCAACCCTCTCTATGACCGGGGTTTGGAACTACATTATCTTTAAGATCCGCTTCTACTCAAGCCACTCTATTATTCTATGAAATGTGATCTTACCTCCCAAACCAGAGTATGCTACCCCAGCATTTCTAACCCTTACTTAATATTTAAAAATTAGAGTCTCCAAACTGTGTGACTGGTCCAAACCTGAATACTTTTAAAAGGAAAATGCATACTACACATCTGCAAGTTTTTAATTCTCCCTTTCTGTGGCCATGAGTGATTATGTCTTTGCTAGAAGGCAATTTTGCCCTTCATCACTTAAACTCTTGCTCTCAGATCCAAAAAAGATTGGTTGTTTGGAAACAGCCACTGTACAGAGACATAATCGGACAGCAAAAAAAAATAAAAATTCTCTAGTGTAGGTAATAAATGTGTAGGAAGTAAGTTTAAAATTTTTTATAGTAGCTATCATAATTCAAGCAGTTACACAGCCATTACAATTTCTATCAAGACTACTTATTTACAGAAGAAAGCTTCAACAGCTCATGATTAGGGCTTTGAGAGAACCATCTGCCAACATATCTGAAATTACTTTATCTTTCTGGAATAGTAATATTTTCAAGTGAAACTCTTCTCTTCTGAGGCATACAGAAAAACCATCTTATGCAGTCTTTACACAGACAAAATCTCCTAAACATGGCTTAATGTCATATAACATAATGTTTCTTTAAAGGATTGTCAATATTATAAATAAATAATACATTTGTAAATATAAAAATGTCATTAGAACATCTAGATTTACTTTCTAGATTCCCTCTGCTTCAGTGTGCTTCACTATGTCCAAATGCAATTTTTTCCTCATGTAGACCACCACATCTTCAGAACTGGTTTACATATTTTCAGTCAGCAGCTAAAGTAACTGGTGGGAAGAATTACTTCATTTCTGGATTGATCAATGCCTATAGCAACACCAGACAAAGGGCAGCACCCAGAGGATATTCACATTTGTGAGGCTTCATTGTAGCCCTAACACTGGGATATTTGTGTTTAAATCCCAGAGCTGCTAAGGGACTACACTCTAGTAGCAGCAGACAGCCCTTCTGTTTGGGCAAGGCTGCTGTAAATATTTAAGCTCCTCCAAGCTGGAAATCTAGCAATAGCAGTTATTTATCAAAGTTATCTATCCAGATAGCAATTATTTATGAAATTAAAATAAAAGCTTTGCAATTTTCTTGATTTGGAACAGAATTTCACTCTATACTTTCTTTTTTTAAAATTATTACTTTAATTTTTTTAAGCAAAAATAGCTACAGTTATAGAACATCTTTGTTTCATGTAAACCAGCAGATGAAGAGTGAAAGAGTTGTGGTACACAAGACATGAGATTCTGAGGGTCTATAATTAAAAGAGCTCAATGAGATAATTGAAATGGGTGAATGGTAATCACTGTCCTGGGTAGAAGGCCTGAGTGTGTATTAAGAAGAGCTAACCTACAAAAATCTAAGCAGCAGTCAGCAGTAAAGAAAAAAGGAGACCAGTATTTTATTTCACTTTCCATTAATTGCCACATCGGGTCTGTGATATCTTTCATTCTGCTTTACAAATATTACAAGAGAGCAGAAATCTTGCTTGCAACTGCAGGAATATCTGCAAAATTTCTATGCTTATGTTCAATTTGCAAGCACTAGCAACATTATCTTCCATTTAGATGAGAGCTGAGATGATGTTCAGACAATGTGATCAGCTTTTTAAGGACATAGGATTGAATGATTTGTGCTATTTGGCAAAAGGGACACCAATAAAAGACTTTTTGAGTATTATGCATAGTTCTTTCAGCTGTGAAAGTGTATGTATTGTAGATGATGTTCAGGGCATTATTAAAACACACCAGGAGGTGTACTCTTTAGGCAGACTTTAAGGATAAGAAAAAACATGATGTCATTATATAATGCACATGATGTGAAAAAGAAATTTAAACAAATGTAAACATGCATAATAATCTGGCTGACAGAATTCCTAACAAGAGGATTTCCTTATGATGTTGGTTAGTACTGTATTTGAGAACTTTTCCATAAAATGCATTTGGTTTCTTTCACAAGATGCATTCTCATCCCTGCCTGTAACTTGCACCACACTGAAACTCACAAGAAAATCCAGTTTATCTCATTACACTGGTACTTTTTTTTGTGTTTCTAAATTAACACTATAAAATAATGAAACACACAAAATAAGTGGTATTGAAGAATTCACTCTACTTGTAAGGATATGGAATAGCCATTGCATATATACCTAAATATTAATTTCTTGTGTACAAATCTTACTCTATACATAAAATGTCTACAAGAATTTTCATGTGACATAATAGAAATAGATTTTATGTGATAAAAATTAAGTAGTGCAATGTAAAAGATAAGTAAAAGTACTTGGGCATCTTAAAATATATACAGTCCCTGAAAATTAATTCCCTTATTTTCAAAATCAAGCATACCAGTTTCCTTTTCTTTGGGAAAGACAAGGAATCACCTACACTGAAGAGATTCCTACACTTTTCTTCTGTTGATTTAACCCTTACAAGTAGCCCAGTGCCTAAAAGACTGCCACATCTCTCGCTGACCATCAGAAAGATCGGGACAGTAGAGTCTTTTTAGATCTACAGTATGATCTCCTAATTGTCCTTATGCAAAGGCTACAGCACTGTTGAAATAATGCCCCTCCATTCCAGCCATGTGCTTGACATGCTGTCCTTGCCAGGTCTTCAGAAAACACTAATGATATATATTCCCACTTTCATACAAGGTGGAGAATGGAATCCTGCAGTGAAGATATTATGAATCGGAAGAGTGAAGAAATTTAAGAAAGGAGTATTTAGTGGTTTCAACTATTGCCAAAGGAGATTTTTAAAGTGCTGTTACTAACTCCTTAACACGGTCTTTTAAAGCACAGAAAATAGGAAATTAGAAAAGCGCATGTTAAAACCTGAGTCCCAAAACTTACATCCACCCAGCTTTGAAGGACTCTGAAGGACTATTATTAAACTTTCACTGACAGAATGTTCTTCTGAAATGTTCCTATGAGATTCACTGAATATTCATGGGTCAAGAATTTCTATTTCTTTGTCAAATAGACATAGAAATGAATAAATAGAACAAATACAATGTTCACATGAGTTTGAAAACATTTCTCATCATAGCAATTTACTGGGTTGGGTAAATAATCTACTTTAATTTGGCAGAACAGACAGATCTTGTGTGTTCTTTGTACATGAAAATTTACCAGTGGAAGGGAGAAAAATGCAGCTAGAATTCCAAGTATGATAATGGTTCCAATTTTTAGATCTTAGGAATGGTTTTGCAGGCCAATTTCATGGCTTCGAGAACCTTCTGGGGTCATATACTTTCAGATGAAGAAAGAGGTAGTTATGTTAACTGCTGGTAAAAAGCCAGCATGTTCTGCAGTAAAATCTACTAGCTCAGACCAATAACAGCAGCTATAACCCAGGTCATGCTGGTTAACCTAAAAATCTCAGAGGAAAGGCATTTGGAACCCAACACAGAGGTTTAGAGGGAAAAGTTTTCATATCCTATTTAGTTCTGTGAAAAACTTGACTTAGAGTCAAAAGAGAGCTTCTGACAGTCAAGTGTTAAGGAAATAATTACAAAAAAATGGCTGCTTAATGAATCTGTACTTACAACTTATAATAAAGTTGCCATAAAAATTTCTATGAATATGCTAGAAATAACATACAACAGGCAGAATATATTTAGAGACTGCAAATACTGATAGGATGCAATTGCAACTCATTTCTATGACCTAGCAAGAGAGCAGAAGCTGACACTGAGTGCTCAGTAAAATTAAACACAGCAGTGTTCAGTACTCCACCTAAGCAAATTCCATTACCATTTACATCTTGAAGGTGCCTTTCATTACATTACTGTGGGTTTTAAGAAAAAAGATCACCATAACGGTAGATATATTTATGGAATATATTTAATGAGAACATATTTATAATTGGGGGAGTAGGGTGGGAAATGTTATAAAGAAGACCAAGTTAAATCTACTATTTTAGATTTACTTATTCTTACTACTAAGGTTTTGTTTTGCAGATCCTTTATTTAGTACCTGATGTAAACTTTTTCTTAGAATTTCTTTAGACAAAACTGTATCTTGCAATTATCATAGAAAATATTAAGAGAGAAAAACTATAATGCAATATTTCCCCTAAAATCCTGTGAGGATGAAATATTTGGAAGTTTATTTAGTGAAGCAGTGGATGGCACTGTTGGGCTACAATTACAAAGGAAGAGATGAAAATCTTAAATTGCTGTGCTTAAAAAAAAGATTTTTGTGACTCCTTTAGGCACACAATTCAGATATAAACTCATTCAGAGTACACTGGAGATTTCACAATCAATGTGGAAGTTAGTTCATGTGCTGAAAGGAAGTTTTGTAACAGAAGTATTATTTTAGGTGCTTCAGCTGAAGCAGAAATGTTTACATGCTTGTTTCACATGGCAGCATGATCCCATTTAGGACTTGGCACATGGAAGAACTGATATGGGTTAATTTAATGACTGTATACACATTCTTAAAATGCTCACCATTGAACATCAAGTATATGTGTTTTACTGCCCACAAAGTCAATTCTATTTCTTAAAACTGCTCTCAATTAATGGTCATCTTTTCTTTACTTACAGTCTAAAATTGTGTGAATGAATGGGGTGAGAGAACAAAGTTTCTTTTTAGAAAAGGGCTTTTGTTTTTCAGTTGCTCTAATGTATTCTTACTTAAGGCATTACTTAAATAAATATCAGTTTGGGGAATTATCTTAGATAAGGGTCACCCTTTCAGAACTACATATTTTATGAAATTGTAGGAGTGTATGTGACTAATTTTTAGGATAGTGCATTAACTGAGTGGAAAAAAAAAAGGCAATAAAAAATATTGTCTTGACTTAGGCAGTTTCAATAAACTCAATTTCAGCAATAATAACTGTTATACAGAACATGAGCAAATTGATATTAGAAGCATTTTATACTTGTTCACATCTTCATTAAAGATGAGGCAGAGTTCCCTCAGCAAGTTTGCACATGATAAGAAACTGGGAGGAGCGAGTGGCATGCCAGAGGGGCCTCAGCAGGCTGGTGAAATGGGATGACAGGAAACTCATGAAGTTCAACAAGAAGTGCTAAGTGCTGCATCAGGGGAGGAACAAGCCCAGGCTCCAGTACCTGCTGGGAGTCACACAGCTGGAAAGCAGTTCTGAAAAATGGAGCTGGGGGTGCTGAGGGACAACAGATTGAACATGAGCTGTCAATGTGTCCTTGCAGTAATGGGAAATGTTATCCTGGGCTGCAATAGGCAAAATATTGCCAGTAGGTTGGGGAAGGTAATCCTTCTCCTCTGTTTATCCTTGGTGAGGTCACACCTGGATTTCTGCATCCAGTTCTGGTCTCCCCAGTACAAGAGCGACATATATATTTTTTTTTTAATATTTACTTTTACTACTAAATTGATCCAGATATTCTGTAGATACTCTGTTTTTCTTGAGGAGGGAAGACTCAAGGGGGCCACACAGTTCTATATAAATACTTTTTGGTTTCCAGTATTTCCAAGGATGGAGGCCACATAATTTCTCTGGACAACCTGTCCATTGTTTGACCATCCTGACAGTAAAAAATAGTTTGTTCCTGTTGCCTTTTGTCCTGTTACTGGCAACCAACAGATGCCTAGATTAGTTTAGAAGAAAATGTGAAAAAAGCCAGCAAAAGCTCAACAAAACTGACAAAAAAGCTGTTCATAGAGCTATAGTACAAGAAACAATATATCATAGACAAAGCATAACTTGATCTTTAATCTCTTACATGGTACATATGTAATGCTCTCACTGCTGATACACCTAGGAAAATAACTGGGGTTTATGCATCTAGCTGGGCTGCTAGCAAAACTCTGATAAGTAGCGATGCACAATCAGTTGACTTCAACTTGCTTTCATTTTTGAACCAGTTACTGAAAAAATACAGGTTTTCTTATGGTTGGTTCTAAAAACAGAGTTCTTGAAACTGTTCTGGAAATAGACTAGACATTTTCAATATACATAGAAAAGTGGTAAGGTAAAGAAAAATAAAGTCTGAGAACTTTATGAAGTTGAGAAAAAGTAATATAACCCTTTTAGATATATATATATGATTTATGCAGTAACTTTGACAGAGTCTTGAATTTATTGCAAAAAATTGTAGTATTTTTACCAACAAAAGACACCTTTACATTTTTAGCAATGTCATCATTATCAACAATCTAATACATCCAAGTGTAGAACCTGAAATGCAGAACGGAAATGAAGGACTAGCTTTTAGGTGGACATTCCAACTTCCTAGAATCGGGTACTTGATTTTACAGCAAAACTTCTGAACAAAGATTATGAAATTGAGCATCTCCAGTTCATGAGACATTCTGATTTCTTTGTATGCCTTATTGCTTGAAAATGTCAGGTAAGTTTCTAAAAGAGTAGCTTAGTTTTCTAGAACAGCATTTTGTACATAGCTTCTTGTCAGTTTCTCTGGATACTCTTCCCTCTACCTTGCTCTAACACGGCCTGCAGAAGGCAGAGATCCCAAAAGCTCATGAGATGGAAGTCAGGAGCTGTGGAAATCAACCACTTTGGACTTTTCAGCACCATGGAGTTGCTTTAGAGTTAGCCTTTCTAAAATTTCATCTTGGGGTATTTCTCTAACATTAAGGACCCTGAAAAAATTGAATCTTCCTTTATGGTCTCTGGGACAGCCAGATGCCCCATTCTGAAGACAGTCCCTTGTTTGAGTTCCCACGGACTTCAGACCCTCAGTTGCATAGCAGGAACACACACTGCCTTGCTTCTAAGGTAGCTCTAGCTTGCTAAATAATCTGGTCCTTCAGCAGTCTGAAGAAATCCTTCCTGACATTCTTTGAAGGTCCATCAAAATTCATCTTCTGTCATGAAAATAGATTTCAGATTTCAACATTCCAGATTGCTAAACTTGATGATTTTAAATTGTGTTTGTTTAATAAAAATGTATTTCTAGTGATGAGTAAACATAGTATTTGGTGAAACTTAAAGCACTAACGACAAGTCCCAGAAGGAAACAGAGTCTGTTTCAGCTAGAACTGCCCTTGAAATAAGGTTGCTAATTAGCTATCCAAACACATATACAAGTTCAAAAGCCACATGTAGCTATATTGCACATATATTTGTGTCTTTATTTCAAAACCTGAATGTATTACATTATGAAGGCATTTTTTTATTTTCTTTTTCATTGTAAGCATTTAGAATCTGTCACGTTAATCAGCTTAACAGGCTAAATATTCTTGGGCACATACCCTAGATGTATTTGACCAGCTTACACACGTATGTTTAGAATGTGGGCACTGAGTTCATTCTCACTTACTTCAGTGTAGATTAGAAAATGTAGTTTTTATTGTACTCCCTCTATGTATAAATTGTTTGTGGACCATGATCTTTAAAGGCTGATGGACCAAATCTTAATAAAAGAACTGTTGACCTTTGTGGACCAGTATTCTATCTCACTGGCAGGGTGGTACAGTAGTGTCTCCTCTATGCTAATCTCCAATGACTGCAAACTGTTAAGTTGATTAACTAGAAGAGGCAGTTCTTTCACCATGTATACAGAATCTCTGTGAATTGGGCCACATCTGCATATTTCACTAATCCATCATAGTAAAATCTGGGGAAGAGAAGTAGGGTGTATAATCATTTACACAATCTTTTTTCTTTCTTTTAATATACAATTTACTTATTTACATTGAAATTCCATCTAAACTTAGAATAGGAATTCAGTTATTGACATTATAAAATTAAAACTCTACTAAAAGTTCCAGGTACTTCAAATTCCATTTTAGCTTGCACTTTTATACTGCAGTAAGTAGCATCCCTTCAGCTACACAAAAGAGAGAAATTAATCTATATTTTGATTCAAGTAAGAATTTAACTAAAACAAAAAGGCACAGCAGATACAATGCTGAACTAATATGCTTGCATTTTCAATCTGAGTATGAAAGTAATTTTAACAGATTACAAACAAATCTAATGCCTAATATTAAAATCTTAGAAACAGAGGAGATCAATCCAAAAAGAAAAATTCTCTAGTCAAGCCTCTGTAAATGCTGCTATGACTGAGATGCAAACAATTTAAAGGGACAGCTAAGTATACAGCCATAGGAACCTGCTATAATTTTTCTCACCATTTTATATAAGCATAGAAATATGTCATAATTTCTCATTGCAATGCTTTTTACTTTTCAAGTACTTTGAATATATATTCATATGTATACATATGCACACATACACATATGAATATATATTATATTTTATGAAAAATGGAAATCCAAACACATATACAGGAGCTGACTAACTGACTGTAGTTAAATAAAAAACTTAATTGTTACAGAAATTTTTGGAGAAAATATAATTTCCCAATTATTATTTCAACATTGAATGTTTCTTACAGGAAGAAGTCACTATCATCTAAAATTAGCACTTCTCTTTTTGGGCCTTCAAGGTAGAATTTGACATTTGTTTTACTTCTCTAAAACAAATATATAGGTCATAGGTATTGTTTTTATTTCCAAGACTCCTTCCTTAATGACTGTAAATATAATATAATTACAGCATCCATGCATCCAACATCAAATATGATTTAATACTAGAGTAGCTTTAAAGCACTTTTTTATCTATCAAGGTCGTATCTTGATGGCTGCACAAGCGCAGATAAATCAGGTGTTAAGCAGGCACATCTCCAAGGAATCTGATAATTCTCTCATCTGCAATCCTCAGCATATCTTATTATTTACTGCCAAAGAAATGACTGATTAATTTTGTCATTTTTGCTCTGTGATTTTTGCTTAGCTGAAGCTCGCTGCCCTCTTCTGCGATGCCTGATCAGACCTATTTAAGTTGATGCCTTTGATCGCAGACACTGAGGAGCTTGCTGACTTAGGCTTCGACTAAACGTTCCTCCATTGCAATATTTATGCACAGAATCCTAAATGATAACGGACAGTCAATGTAGATAACAAAAACTTGTGAGATGTTTCCACTATTTCACTGATGCTCAAGACAGCTTTACTTGTAGTAGACCTATCAGTCAAGATGAAAAATTGAAACAAAGTCCCAACAAATTTCCCTTTGATGAATACTTTATTTCTCACAAGTGAAGTATCTGAGGTCAGGAAATAAAATCTGTTATTGGAAAATTATGCAGTCTGATTTTTTTTTTTTTTAATGCTTTAAATTCTTTCTGTAGTGTGATGTCATGTTCAGTTTTGGAAGCTAGGGGCATTTTTCTATCACACTGTTCCAAAAAAAATTATCAAAACAAAGCCAATAAAAAAACCAACTACAATGAAAGTAAAGCCCTCTGGGGAAAAAAAAAAATCTGCCTCTAGCTCTTTATTAATCACATTCCAACACCAGAGGCTAGAAGTGCATCAAACTGCACCAAATCCTTTTCACATGACAACCTCATAAATTATTCAACTCATTAGTAACACCAAAAGGCATAAAAATAACATCAGTGTTAAGGATGTTTTCTTACAGAGAAAGGTCAGCTAAAAGTTTCAGTATCAAAATCCAAAGGCTTAAGTCTCTGAAAAGTAAATACATCTAGATAGAATCCATGAATGCATTAATGCATGCTGGTTTAAAATTAAAATTAAAATTAATTTTAATACATATATGAAAAGCTATAATTATTTTTTAAATTCTGAAAATTTCAGTCTATTGTTAATTTTTGTGTAACCACTAAGTTTGATGTGCGCCATCTGTGTATAAACCTGAGTTTTAATTTTCCTGTATGGTGAATGTTCTAACAGGTGTTATAGACATATAAAGTTCATGGCTTTAGGGATTATTTGCCTTTCAAAAGCAACATAGCAATTAGCACAGTTTTGTACCCAACTCTCATAAAATCTCTATCCTGATGTTTTGGAAGAACATGGAGAAAACAACCCTTTGTCATATACGAAATACCATACACAAATTGGGGAAATATCTTCTTTAATCCAGCTTAAGGAAAGTTTATGACTTGAAGTCCTGCACATGATAGTCTTCACCTTTAAGCAAGGTTTAAGTTACACTTGCTAGTATAACTGCACACAAAGATATTAATTCACATGCCTAACCTTGTTTGGATCCCAGCTATTTGCCTCATACAACCGCAAAGTTGGTGAAAAGCATAGGTCACATATAGAGTTAGCTTTATATCTATCATATTCAGAACTTTTGGCAACCTTAGCCTTTGGCTAAGCATCAGATGAAAGGTTCAACTTGCTTTGTGAATGATTGCTTCAGTTTTTTACTCCTAAATGCTAAAGAATCATAGTATTTTCTTTTCAGCACTAAAACAAACAAACAAAACAAAACAAAAAAACCCCAACAAAAAACCAAAAAAACCAAACAGAAAACCATCACAATGCTCTTCAAAAAACTCTTGTCTTTGATACACTAGAGAGGTATCCCAGCCTAAACCCAAAAAATAAATTCACTTTAGATTTTTGAGTATTCAGGTTCAGTCTGCTGTACAGAAGTCACAAACATATGAAACTTTTACATGTTATAGAGGAATTTATAAGCGTGTTCTCATTCCCCTTTTATACTCCAGCTACATCTCCATGAAAATCAAACATTATCTAATTCTTCCATTTCTAAAACTGAAGCTTCTATGCATTCAGTTCACTATTGAATCACCAGTTAGCCTTAAAAATTATTGTTAAAAAGTTCTAATGCATTTCACGATTTACAGAAAAAATACTTCTGGCTAAAATCTGCATGCCCAAATAAAATTTCTGGTATTTTTAAATTCCTCATTCACAAAATATCTCCAATGGAACTATTATGACACATTAGTTTGATGACCTATTTCATTCAGTCACTCCAGAGAGACAACTTCAGTTGCTTTTACCAGAGTCTCAAAATTAGTGTCTGGGAATGCTAGAGAAGTATAATGTGTATTCCTTGGGGATCAAGGAATTTAACAGCTCACAAGCTCAAGTCTTCTGGTTCATTAAAGTGTAAGAATTGAAAGAATTCCTTTTCTAAGGTTATGTTGTCCTAGGAATTCTCAGCACTGTCCTTGAGAAAGAAGGGACGTGATTCTGAGGCATTCATGGACATCAAGAAAGCATCATGAGCAATATTTTTAAGCTGAGTTAATACTGACCATATTCCACAGCAGCTTTTAGGAGAGCATCAGCGTGAGTAGACCCAAAAGCATTGCGAACAAATCTCCTCCGTCGGCGCAAATCATCTTCCCAGTAATCCAAGCGCCAGAAGTCATGCAGTTGGCTGGAAAATAAAGAACACACACATCAGCACCTACCACAGCTTGAACTGTATTTACATACATTATAGTATAATTTCACTGCTGCTTTCCCATTTCTGGAATACAATCTTGTAAAAACATGTATTACTAAAAATTACAATATTCTAGCGTTTCTTTATGTGCATTTATGTATTATAAACCCCAGCACCGCCTGTCTCAAAGTATTCTGCCTGCTGCTAAAAACATTAATCACACTGAACCCATTAACAAATGCAGCATCAAATTACAAGTATTAATGGCACAGCTTGCTTTCTTTTACAGTGTTTTTAACAAGGCTTGTAAATCACAGAATGGACCTCAGTGCAAATAGTTTGCAATTTAATGACTATAGTCCCTTAGCAGACCGAACTTTAAAGTATAAAATATTGCCCACTTGAATTTTGTGGAACTATGATTAAACTAATGTGCTGAAATATTCATTGAAATAATTCCCCACTGCCCCTAGCAACCTGAGAAAATTGCAATTTTATTCATTATTAATAACACTGAATTAGAGCAGCAAAAAAGTTTCACCATGTGGTAATTGTCTTGGTAAATTATTATTCCAGCACTAACAGAGTACTAGGATGACTTTATAGCTCCCAGCTAATACAAGCCATTAACAACCATGGCCATCTTAGTGTAGCACTGCCTTTTTACATTCAAAAGAATATTAAACTCCTGTAGAATTATATAAGCCATTGTTAATCTATATTAAAGCCAAAAAGTACACATATATAATCATCTGGTATTCAACTTTGGTTCTAAAGAACTGACCAGCTCCACTTTCAGACAATTTCTTTACATTATCAACACAAATCTCCCACATCTTTTTTTATAAGCTATTTGGAAAAAGCTGCATTCTAAGCCAACATTTTAAAAGCTTTTTGGATCACTGGAAGAATGCAAAATGTTTGTGGATGCATCCTTATCATCAAAGTCATAATTGAACACATTATACATTTAAAATTATTCTGCAGGCCATGACCTTGTGGACCCTAACTAGGGAACCACTGCTTTAAACCAGTCATTTTCAATCTATCTGTAATGCCCTGGATGTTTATGATCAAAAGACAAAGAGAAAAAAGAAAAAAAAGAGAGAAAAAAGTTTGCCACTCATGAGTATGGTATATGTCTTTGCTGGATTTTTCTAGTTATTTCTTCAGCCACTGTTTTCATTTTGAGCAGCAATGTGCTGGTAGCCATTTCCAGAGGAAAAGTAGAAATATGCTAACGTACAACAGATGTTTACATTCTTTACAGTCCACTCAAGCACTTTTTTTAATGCTTTCATTAGTTATTGTCCAACTTTACTAACTGCTGTCAAGAGACCTGGATCAGTTCTGGAGAGCAGGACACCATGGGGAGTGGATCTAGGATCCTACCTTCTACCCCTAACAAATTTTCAGAAGCAGCATACCGTAATTTTTAGTCAATGCTGCTGTTTTTTGCATTCTGAATGGCATTTTCACAATATGCTTCTTGAGTCTGCATGAAGGTCCCACTTTTATGTCTGCCTTGCAGAACGGGCATTTTACTTATTTACAAGCAGCAAGGAGACAACTTCAGTGGTTTTTTGAAAGGCAAGAAACCTTCCCTTTAAAATTCCATTTCAGAGTGAGCCATGATAGGACAGAAGTAAAAATATTAAAGAAACCCTTCTGAAAAAAGGAGATCTCTGAAGTTATGTGTATTGGTAGCAATAAAAAAGCCACCAATGTTGATAAGAATGGTCTATATAAGAATAAAATACTTCATGAAATTAAGAATATTCACAGACCAAAAATACTACATTTTAAATTTGTTCTGTGTTTAATCTGGTAATTCATTACTTTGATTCATTAGTCTGAAGGCTATTGTATATTCTCAATTTAACATAAACCAGATTTTAAAGCCACTATTTTAATGAAGTGTTAACTAAAAAAGTAATGAAATTTTCCGAGGATTAAGTCTAATTTGCAGAATCAAAAAGCATTACAAGTTCAAAAGAGATTTGAAATACATAATAATGGTGCAAAATTAAAATTTTTGAGAAAAAATAACAGAAACATCTTTTCTAATCACAAACTAGATGACTTTTAAAAACAGAACTGAAGTTTCTTGTTACAGTTTTCTACAGAAGTCTATCCCACATTTTTACTACATGCTTCCAGGCACTGGCAGTAGGTATCTAAACTGTAAAGAAAAGGCTTCTGAATCTTAACTAGTTGATTGAAGATTGATTTTTGATTCTGAGCAATATCATCAACAAAAAGACAAGATACTTTTCCTACCCCACTGCTAGAAAGAAAGGAAACACTTCAAAAGATGATGGATCTATACTTACAGCTATGACTGAGCTTCATCACTTGAATAACAGGCAGAAGAAATTGTGTGATTTTCCTTAAATGTTGTATGATTGCATCTCTAGGTTAGATTAAAAATACTACTAAGTAGAATATTATGGCACCAGTTCCAGCCTAAAATTTAGAATTTAACCTAGACATCCAATGTTATGGACTGAACCAGTGTTAAATTGTCTAGGCCATGGCCTACAGTATTTTGAAATACTTATATTCTAATCCTCAGGCTTTAAGATTTTTTGAGGAATTTAGGTAGCTGTTAGCTGGTTCTAAATTATGGCTGTAAATTAAGAAGAACTATATTTTCTAATGCTGTACCAGGCACAAGTCAGTCCTGGAAGAGAGCAGTCTGCAAATCACCCATAACTTTTTCTGCTACAATGCATTTTTTAAAGTGACTTGACTATATTAAATTATTTTAGTAATTTGTTTTTTGTGACAAGGACAATATTGCAATAGGCTTTACTTTTCCTTATAATGTATAGTATTAATAATCCTTATTTCCACAGCCAACTAGATTACATGTAAGTTCTCATTCCTCCATATCTTATACTAGTCAAGTGACATTTTGAATCAGGCTCGTTTGAATGAAGAAGTGCATATTAAGCACAATGTAATGAATTTTTTTTTTAAACTAAAAGTTTGTAGCATTATTTTTGAGATATTTCTAAAGAATTTTAATAAAAGAGAAATATATCTATATCCCTTCAACTGAACAGCTATTTAAAATGTACCCTAAAACACAGGACCCAAAGAACTCCACATGATGAGTTTAACTGTCAAAGATAATTTCCCTACAAACTATAGTATAATCCAATGTGAACCTTTCTCATTATAATGAGAACTGGCATGAAACTAGTATAACTACAAGGCTATTAACAATGAAAAAAATGATTTAGGATGGTATGGTGTTGTAACTTAATCCCAGACTTCAGATATGCAGTACTTCATATAGTTAATACAAAGAAAATACATGCTTTAATGGAACAAGCCCTATTGTAGTACATACTGGAGGATTACAAATTTTGTTTCATTGCCACTGTCACCACTAGTACCCACTTGACAGTTTGATGTGTATGTTCTTCTACTTAAAACACACTTTTCTTGGCTGGCATGGAATGGAAAGACAAACTGGCCCTTTGTAGCCAAGATGGACTTCAATGAGTTGGAGCAAACAGCTTTGAAGTCCCCCAAATGCAGGTTGCTCTAGAACTCAGATCTGCCTAGAATTCTTCATGATATTCTTTACTGCCATACCACACACACCTTCCATGTATATGGGGACAAAGATTATTGAGACAGACTAAAATGTTTCAGCTAGCTCAATTATCCTCTCAGAGGAGAAACTGTGGCGTGCTTTGCTAGAAAAACAATTAAGTCAGCCTGCACAGCAAAGTCCTCCCTGCCTTTTCACATCTCCATTTCTTGAACATTTAAAAGACAACTTTTGAAAAGATTTTCTGTTATCTCCATGGCCATAGCTGCAATGAAGAGCATTGGAAAATTTATTCCTTGGACTTATGAATATTAGCTGTCCTAAATGGTAAGTTTTTGTCCATCCCGTATGCATTCAGCATCTGTGACAACAGCTACAGTTCAGGAACAAGGTGCAGTTTGCTACATGTCACCTACAGCTACAGCAACTAGCGACAAAAATGAACAGTGGAGAGTAGCAGTACGCATAAAAGATCCTCAGACTGCAGCCCAAAGGATGGGCTGTCAGATGGAAGAGATTAAGTTTGAATCTATTAATGAAGAGGAACAAGCCTGCAGACATGGGGGGAGGGGGAAAAGTTGTTTTGAAAAAGAGATGGGTCACAGAACTGGAAGGATCTCAGAGACTCCATAGTCTTTGTAATACTGGGAAAATACTAGAAAAGGCAAGGAATTGATGATCTGTAATTTCAAAAATTAGCCCTGGTTGCTTTTATGTGACATATTTTGAAAAAGAAAAATCATTCTTTTCACAGTGTGGAATTATGACTGTGTTTTGAGAAATTTTTTGTTTTGGGGGAAAAAAAAAGTATATTTGGAAAATATGAAGAATTCCCCTAAAGAACAGAAAATTAATGTGATTTAAAAAAAGGTAAGTAAAAGAAAACTTGAAATACAAAAAAATACAGAAATACTTATGCAATATTTTTAATGGTTAAAGCCAAAATGTAAACCTATTTGCCAGAAGATCCAAGTAGCAGAAGTCTTCTGTAATAACAAAGGAGTAAATAAGGTTCAGAAAGGGTGTTGCAATAGATACAGTAACTGTAAATAATATTAAAACCTGGAAATATTAATAAAGGGAATAAAGAAAATGAATTGTAAAAATTGGAAAAGATGGTAAAAGAGAGTAAGGGTTTCCACTTGGACTTTGAAATAAGGATGAAACAGAGCACAGAGAAAATCAAACTAACAGCAAACACTACTACTGATCATTAGAATAGAAGCAGAGGAGTCACCTTTGAAACGCAGAAAGAGAACTGCCAACAGTTTCTCTCCTATGATCATGTTACTAATGGTGTTGCATTAATAATGAAGGACAAAGCTAAGACAACAGAGAATGAAATGAAAGACCGAAATACTATCAGAAGATGACCAATGATGAAAGATCCACCAAATTTATGGAGAAGAATTTCTAAGAACTGTTTTAAACGGTAACACCCTTTTCAGAAAAGAGGAAGTGATTTATGGGGCTTTTATTTTCTTCTAAGGCACTGGAAAAAAGGAGCACACTCTTAATGAAGATTTCCAACTCCTGAAACTTGTGTCTTAATTTTGGTGAGAAAACTGAGGACACATGAAAAGCTGAAAACAGAAATCCCCTCATTTTGAATTAATTCAGATAGATGAGATGTTAGAAAGCAGAATAATGTCAGTAGATGTGAAAGGGAGACTGTGAAAATAGAGGTGTTAATTTTAGCTATGGTACTACTTAAACCACAAATGTCTAAGTCAGTAAAATCCCAGGATTATGGATTTTAGTGTATTGCATAGAGTCTGAAGGAAAAGAGTCAATGAATACACAAACAAATGAGGATTAACAGTTTACTGATTGCCTAGATTTTTTATAAAGCTTAGTTCTGCAGAATGCGTTGCTCACTTTGGAATTACTGCAATATTATTAAATAATAGTAAAGTTCTACCAAAAAGAAGCAGCTCTAGGGAAATAAGACTAACCATGCATAAAGGTATAAATAGGGAAAAGATAATGAGAAAAGCCACGTACCTCTTAAAAATAACAATGGAAGTGGCAATAACTCAAATCTCTACAAAGTAAAACTAAAGATAAGTAGAATCTTTTAAATTCTTGAATTGAATTAACATAAAATATAAATTTAAAATAATGAGAGAGAAGTTTGGCAACTCTATCCAAGCACTAATGGGCAACAGTAGTACAGCTACAGTATAGTACATAGTACAGCTAAATGAAACAATACAATTTCCTGAAGTTATATACTTGGTTTCTTTCAGTGACTCCAATGGCATTGAATAAAGAACTGAAGGAACTTACAAAGCAGATACATAAATTGTCAGTGTTTGACTCATCAGAATCACAAAGGGTTTTTTAGTAACAAAATATGAGCAACAACTGAATGCAATTGCACCAGATTCTAGAGATAATAAATTGCAAACTCAGAAACACTAAAATGAAATAAAATTTACAGTTTAGAATTAGGACATAAAAGATTATAATTGAAAAAAAAAAAAAAAGGAAAAGAAAGTGGTTGAAACAATACTCTGGTGTAACTCAGATTTCTGGTTTGGAGCCTTAATTTCAGAAAGTGGTTTATTGCCACTCCAAACAAAGAGGAAACAAAATATTCAAAGCCCAGAAAGCCATTTTATAGTTTTAGATAAAGGAAAATTTGGGTAAAATTCCCTTTTGGAAAATACCTTGAAAGAATGGTTCAAGACATTTTAATTTTTAATGCACATTCTGTTATGTCACGCCATCTCAGTACAATGGGTGCTTAGTAAGATTTCACAAGTACTGCCCTGATGCCACAGTACAATAAAATCCAAGATGGAATGAACTGGGGGTCATCTCTGTATTTCTTATCTGGCTGCAAAAAAGAGACATACAGAATGGCTTAGACTAGGAGCATTACTATAGGGGGCTAAAATTAAGTAAAATGTATTGCATGCTAAGTGTGCAAGATAATGTTCTTATTCAAAATGTAGAAATAGCTCAAAAATTAATTTTGACACAAAACTTGGTCTAGCAAATGATCACTGAATTTTAAGCAAAAAAATTTTGGTTTATGTTTTGACTAATATGTTAGAACATTGCATCTAAGATAGGCACCATTACATTAACATACGCTCCTACTTTTAAGAAATAAAAAATAAAAATAAAAACATCTGAAAACTTTTATTAATTTAGAAAAATGAAAAAGAAAAAATGTATATTTTCATAAGAATTTATGCCATCAAATTTTTTTTCCAGAAGATATAATCAAAATAATGTTTTATAATTTAAATGGGTTTAAAATGAAATTTCCACTTAATTCTTCCACAGTTTTTACAAGCATATTACCTACTGCTAGCAAAATTATTTTCCTTGTTAAGCACATCATCTGTCAAACTAAAATAAAAATAAAAGTGGGGACCCTCTGACTACAAAAACAAGAGACTTCATGAAATAATACAACTTTTTGTCAAAATGGTCTGGAAAGTATTGTGTGATTTTACAGGTATAATCCATAAGAAATCAGATAAACATCTCAGAAAAAGAACTTATTTTTCTTAATTTAACAAAGCAAAATGCTGATTAAATAAATTAAATCAAAAGAAAAACTTGTAGGACAACTATTTTGCTATAAAGATGCTTTTTTTTAAACAGTGTTAACTTTAATAGATACAGTTTTTAGGATCTTTAAGATATTTCTTATGATATCTAATATACTTACATATTTAAGTTTGGGATTTTTTTCAATTGTAGTTTATCATCTGAGCTTCAAACATTAAATATTTTTCCAGTAGTGATTCTGTAGAATGGATTCATCTGATAATGCAGTTACCCAGATAAACTGGTGGTATGAACACTGGAAAGTAAAAGAACTCTTTCTTGTAGTTATGTTTTGCTCTTACTATCTGACTCCATTTTTGTGTAGAAATTAATTTAAAAACTACCCAAATCTCAACTCCCTCCCAAAACAACCCTTTTGGGATTTGGGGGGTGTCTTTTAGAATTATTTGCTTGGTTCAGATGTAACACTGAAAAGGGAAGACTGAGAGAACAATTTATTCAAATCTCACACAGACACCTTCCTTCTTTACCTTCTGCATAGCACTAACTATGCTACTTATGTAGATGATAGGATATTTTGTTCTCAGTGTAATAAACACAGCTAGGTTCTTTTGGTTGTTTTTTCTACCTTTTCTGGAAAGAAAATGAGAAAAATCCTAAAACACAATTATCTCTTCTCCCATTGAATTCTGAATGACAGCAACACCACTTCACTAAGAAACTCCAGTAGGCAAAGCTGGAGGTTGTTTTCAATGTCACTCCCATACAGCCTACATCAGCACAATGCAGAAGGCCTGAGATTTTGCAACTGTTCTAATGAAAAGGAAATGCTCTAATGAAGCAGTGACTTTTTACAAGAAAATTAAGTTACTCTGTGTTTTAAGATTTTATGTATCATATTAAACACATATCTAGGAACAGTAGGGTCCTAGCTCATCAAAACAATCTTGAGTCTTTATGATTTGTCTGCAGTTCTAGAAGAGTTAAATAGTACCTAAAATTTTTCACAGTTAGGATTAGTGTGCTCTGACAAATGAAAAACAATCCCTGGATTTCCAGGTGGGCATCCAAAGTAAAGAGCTTGCTGAAGCCCTGGAAACACTGGTGCCTTATTGGCTTACTTAAAAGGTCAAACACTAAAGGCTCAGGCTTGTAAGAAGGGATAACATATGTGACTACTGATAAGGATGCTGTCCCAACTGTCTGCTCCATTCCAGATGCACAGATTAAGGTGTCTGAATCTCTTGTGAAGGAACTACTGAAGAACCTACTTGAGCATACAAATTATAGCCCAGTCTAGACAAACCGGCAAAGACTTGTCAAAAAATCTAGAGCTGCACTTTTAACAGAAACAGCATGGTTGAGATAGACAGCTAGGACTTGTTATCTCGTCAGTCACTCCTGTTTGTAAGTCATGGCATGAAGGTTGTGGAATCCAGAAATAGAAATTTAGTCTCTCAGACTTTATAGAAAAAAGATAAAGTGTTTTGTCTAAATGATTATAAAGCGTTATCCTAAAACTAAGAGACACAGCTTTATTTTTTTATATATATACACCATTTCTTAAAAACCCATAATGAATTACTGTTTCAGACCTTTTTAAATTATTCAAGCTGCAACTGTTTAAAGATAGCTAACTTATTAACCTGGCATTGAGTGAAACAATTAGCTTCCTTGAGGCTTAACAACAAACAGCAACAGTGATCAAAATCTAATAAATAAATAATAAAGTTTTACCTAGGCAATTGTTTTAATTTCTGTCATGCAGAGCTGTTTATTAAAATGCAACTCTAATAATACACTATTTTAAAAGAATAATTATTTTTGCAAAATGCCAATTCAAGCTTGGTAATTGGAAATACTTAAATACAAAATTTATAGAAGCCTGAAGTTTTACATCCCTTGCAAGTTTTTTGGTACAAATTTACTTTTCCCCTACCATCCAGAAGTACAGCATAAATTAAGAAGAAACACATATCTATCTTTAACCTAATGTTGTTAAGAACTGGAACAAAGACACGACAGGCCAATCAATGGATATGCCTTGTCTGGAGTATAAACAATTATTCCTATCCCCAAATATAGCTTATATTGATGAAATAAACATTTGCCAAGGGGCCTGACTGTGCATGCTATAGAATTTTTTATAGAGACCATGTTTATAATACTATCAAATAAATACCGAAGTAATCTTAACTTTGATCTTTTTTATTCCTGGGAATTTTTGAGAGAGTGAAAAAGCCAGCTTGGCAAGTAAATCAAAACTTTTCTATTTATACTTTGTTTTTGTCAGTCAAGAGGTTCTTCAGAAGTATAGAAACAGCCTTCTATAAAACATCTCAAAATACATCAGCATGACCTAATGATGTATTTTGGTCTCTGAATATATTTTAAGAGAAGAAGCAGACATGGCATTGGGAAAAAAAATTATGATACCAAGTTATAACCTCTTTGTTTTCAGTCTTGAAATAAATTGCTATTTTTGAGGGTTCTGGAAAACAAGTAGGATATACTCTAAAGAATTTTTGCATACAAAGTATTTGGCAATCTGTTACTCTTGATATACTTTTCAAGGTTTTCCTTCCTTTTATCTATTTAATCCCATGATTTTGTGTGACAATCATGAGATACAGATGCTTTTTCCCTTGTCTGTAGCAGAAATCTGTGACATGACCATGTGTATATTTTGCATTTTTCATGCATATGTACAGTTCAGCTGCTGTTGTATAGGAAATATGCCTCCCTATAGGGATATGCTTTACAAATATATTACAGAATGTGTATTTGGCTGTATGTTTTTAAATGAATACCAATGCTACTACTAATAAATGAATGTATACTAATGAATATCAATAGTTAAAGAAAAATCATCAGCAGTTTAATAACTTTATACAACCCTCCTCCACTTTTCTGTGCAGAATCACAAGGAGGAATTACAATCCTCCACCATGCAAATTAAGCAGATTTTATGCTTTACATGTTCATTGCAAGTTGTTGGTTTGGAGAGTTTTTTTTAAGACTTCATTACAGCAGTTTGTATGGAAGATGGAAAATGAGAAAGGAGTTCAAACTCATCTATCATTACAAAAAAGAAAGCTTACTGATTCCGTACTGAATTAGACAATCAGCGGGGAGAGGAATCATATACCTGGGAACAGAAGAATGTTCTTATCTCCCTTAGAGCATGGGTAGCCAAATTTCCTGATCTAAGAATGTAAAACTTGAAAACTTCACAGAATTGTGAAAAGCAAACTATAATTTAAGAAATAGTAAAATACTAAGAGTAGTTCAAAGGTGGGACAAAGGGGGACAAAATGGAGCTGGATGCAGCCTGTACCTGGGTTTGAATGTAATTTGGTGATGGAATTTTTTGGTTTACTTTCTCTGAGCTGTAAATCTGTATAATCATGAATATTTTGTGCCAAAACTCTGGTGACACATGGCCTTGGAAAGAGCTGAAGGACTTTGAAGAGCTGACAAGTCACATATGGCTTAAGAACCATGGCACAGGTTATTTCACTCTCAGAGATTCTCCAAATTGTAATGACCAACTTGGGCAAAAGTACAGTTTACTCTCTTTGTTCTTCACCACTTTCATTATTTTTTAACCTCTTGATTCATTTAACTGCTTCAGATCTCCCCTGTGTAACTGAATAGACATTATGTCCAAAGATGCTGAGAAGCTATCACCTTATTTTGAAAACTGCTTGTTCTACAGGGACCAAATTGCCTGTGACCTCATAGAATTTGTTTTCCTTTCCTGCAATCTGGGAGACACAGTTCAATTACAGGGAAGCTAATACTAGCAATTAACAGTTGTAATTTACTGGAAGATTAAGGTTGTCAAATTATGCCAAATGATAGCCAAGTTGAGTTTCTTTTATCTAACTTAAGTTGTCAACATTATTGACATTCAGCTAATCAACCCAGGCCCATTCCTCAGGCAATGGTGAGAACTAGTTTCACTTTGGGATAAGTTGGGTGATAGGATGGGAATCCTAGTGTTTTTGTATCAAGTAACAAAGGTCTCAACACTACAGAAAGTGAAAACCTAGGTTTCTCAAGAAAAAAATCTGCCATCTAAGACTTGCATGAATTGTCGAGGGAAGCATCATATCAGAGAACTCACATGACTCTGAAATCCAAGAGCCAGGATTCAGAAAATGTAGAATGATAGGCTGTATGGGTCCTGTTAAATGAGAGAAATGGAGAATGGTCGACTGACTCGTCCCAGTCTTACATTACTTACTACAAGTAAAAGTAACATGGATGTATCTTTTCATCATCTCATTAACCTGACAAAGGGAATCTTGAAATATAAAATAGGCAAAAGCTACAGAAATCATCTTCTTGGCATAAATTAATAGAACATTATTCAAAATTCCACTTTTGAAGAACGAGAATTTTATTTTATTTAAATGAGAACTATAATTTTATTGCTATAAAATGGAAACAGAGAATCAGAGGCTCACCATTCAAAACCCCTAGAATCAGATGCCTTATCTGAACAGCTACCAAATAATAAACATAAATAATAGGAATTCGGGAAACAAAATCTATATAAATTCAAGCAATAAAAAAAAAGCTGACACTAAAAAATCAGACTAAATTATTAAAGCAATTGAGAAAGTCTAACAGTTAAACACTTAAAAACCAAAGTACTCTTTATTATGTATAAATCCAAATAAAATCTCAAGACTATTATTTTGGAGAGACAGAATCTTTGGGGTAGTATATAAATATTTTTTATGGAAGAAATACAATTTTTTAGACAAAAAAAGAAGTATGAGTCAGTTAAGTGTATGTTTATAAGAAATCCCATTAAAGTCAACAACATATTTAAAATTAGATATGTTTCAGGACATATTCTAGGGGCTTAATTACACCAAAATCTGAAAAAATGCTTTATGCTGATAGTAGAATATCAATGCACTTTTTTATACCACAGATTGAAAATATATACAGAAATTGCTGTTTATTACATTAAAATAGGAGTTTAGTTGAGGTTATTTTATTAACTTTTTTCCTTCTCTTTTTTTAAGAAGCAAACAAAAAACAAACAGTGAAAAGTTTCCAAGATTCCTAGTAAGAAATTGAATTGAATTGACACCAGTATGAAGAGCTGCTAAATCACTCTGAAAGATTATTAATCTTTTTTACAGGAAATAAATGTAGAGTTTATTCTCATATCCTGCCTTAAAGGACTTTTAATTAAATTCATAAGTCTTGTACAGTTTGAGAATAACTTTTGCCTGTATATCAGACTTTATTTAAGAAACCAAAGCAACCTATGACCGGGTTTGTTAATACGCATAACAGGCCTGTACTCTGTATTGCTCAATAGCTATGTTTTTTTTCTAACATATAAGTGAACTAGCAAAAGGCTCTTCATCCTATCAGCAGTTCACTTCTTCCCTCTATACTGTTCTGTTGATGGATATCCACAGAACATGACCTTCCATGAGTCTTTCTTTTTCCAAACCATCTAAATTAAGTTGCTTTAGTCATACTTATATTATCATTGACTTGAAGCATCCTTGTCTTTCTGTAGATATTCTGCAGTTAGTGATGTGGGTCCAAATTTCATGTACAAAGTAAGGTACAAAATATATTGGCTCTCCTATTTCTCTAAGAGCAATATACTCCCGTGGAGCAATTAAGCTGAACTATGGACCAACATCTCTTTCCAGTTAAATATTTAATCTGTCTAAAGTTTCTTGTGTGATTTTGGTGGGGGAAAAAAGGCACACACAAAAATGTGTTCCAATTCAGAGCAAATAAGGATTCTGCTTCAATGTACCATGAAAAATATACGTAATACTTCCTTTGTTTAGCTACAGGGAGACCTTTGGAAACTGACAGTCTACTATGATAGCTATGTAAAATGCTATGAAAATACTCTAACTTTACCCTCCACCACACTTACAACTGTGTCATGAATTAATTCCTGAGAGGAACCCAAACAAGCTGTTTATCATAACAGATTAATAATGAAAAAACCCATCATTAACAACAACTCCAATGTGTTTCTGACTGTAGTGATTTAGTAAGCAGCAAGAAGGTGGTATGATTTAGAATTTATACCCTATCAGTAATCATATCACTTGTCAAAATTCATTGACTTGATAGAGCCTGGGTGCTTTCTGACTGGCCTTTAACCAGCAGCAGGAGCACTAGTCCTTGGACCACAAAACCCTCTTTGCTGATAACATAAAAATCTGCACAGGCCTTAGCATGGCTGACATGGTAGAAAAGAAGCACATTAAAAATCTCACATTCAAGGAAAAATGAAGTTCATTACTGACTCTCAGTAGTACACCCTTCTAATAGTTCTTTTATTTATAATCCTTAGTGTTTTCACTCCAAATGTTTATAAAAACTGTTTAGTGAACATCCCATGCCTGAACAGGCCTTTTAAATTAAGCAGGAAGAAAGCAATCAGGTCAGATCATTGGTCTTTCTGATATCAAATACTTTCCTGGTGTGAAATCAAAAATTTTGAAAAAAAAATAAATTAAACCTTTCTACCTTTGCTCCACATGAGACTATTGACAGCATACCAAAATGAAAAAAAAATTTGTGTAATACACTCTTAATAGTTCTAGAGAACCAGAAGGCATTAGGCATATGGAAATTTGCAGAAAGACAAAGAGGAATCTCTCCTTGCTTTGAGAAGTCTTACTTGCTAGATTAATTTTTTGCCCAAGTGTGCTCAAGGTGTATGCATGAGGGGAGAATCTTGTCCACTATCCCTTATTTTCAAGTAATATTTGCAAAGTACTTTTTAATTTGCATACCGTGTATCAAAAAAATAAAGGAGCCACCATTCATCACTGTGAATTACATGTACACCTTAATGCCAGCATCCAAAGACATGAGAATGCCATTCACTATATAACATTAAGCCTGTGACAAAAAATCAAAACAATTTTTAACAGGCTTTGCCAACAAAGTGTCTCTCTGTCAAACATACACATAAATAATATTTGTGCCTAGACCATTACAGATGATTCTATTTGAAAGGAAACACAATCATACAAGAAAATCTATGGTGGATAGAGCAGGTTTCCCCCATGAATCACCAAAGTTTTGTGGAATGGAACACTGTCAGCTTTTTTTGACAATGCTAACTCATTTTAAACTAGTCAAACATTAATTGGAATGGGGAATGAAAGGGCTACGACTATAGAATTACAATCTGGTTCAGACACAGGCTCATCTCTTAAACGTTGCACCAATTCTTTATGTTTTTCACCTTTTGAAAATACTGAATCAGTGAGGAAGGTTTAGTCATTCCTGGTTGACTTCCTTTTGGCAATAAAACCACAACCTGGCTGGCACATTACAGTTGCAGGAAGGAGGGTGGGTGAGACGGAAACAAGTTCATATGTGTATCACTCTCTTCTCTCTGACTACCACACGAAGCAAAATAGCTCCAGCTGGAAGGATTAACAGAGACCTGCTCCAGAATAAACTACAGGCTGCTAGGGGAGACTCCAGGAAGGAGAAAAAGGAGAAAAATTTTGGAGCCTCGCAGTTAAAGAAGAGAGACATAACTGAGAAGGATATGATAGGGATGTTTAATATTATAGATGGCACCAAGATGGTGAGTTGACAATAAAGACTCACTATTTCTCATAAGAAAAGACTTAGAGAGAACATAGAGTTATCAAGCAACAAGTTCAAAACAAATGATTATGTGCTTGGTATGCATTTCTCACACAACATACTGAATGGTATGGGGTACAGGGCATTGAGTAATGCTATGTGGTGTTGTGGTCATCTGAAGTTTAAATGAGTTCTTAAAAGGATAAGACATTTCCTTTCACAGATGGGAAAAAAAACCCATCAGAAGTTATTAAACTCAAGGATATCACCTCTGGCTCAGGAAGTCCCTGAGTTACAATTTGTTGAAAGCTGGCAGGATATGTTGAGGGAGTATCATGGTAAAGTCACCTGGGGAAATACTAAACTCCTCCCCAGGTCTCCACTGCTGGCAGCTGACAAATACTGGAATAGCAGACTTGTAATCCTATTCTTTGAGTTTGCTTTTATATGCTTTTTCACTGTTATTTTGGGACTGATTGCCCACTGCCATTAAATAGTCCCATGTCAACTATTGACTCCAGCCCAGGTTAACAGCAGCACTAAGTAACTTGTGGCATTGCTCAGCTAACGAGCATAGGACAGAACATTTTCAGCAGGAGGATTCAGGGTCTGTAATTATTCTTTAGTAGAAGGTTTCAACAAAGGATAAGACATACTTACACATACTACAAAATTCATAGGTCTTGAAATATAAACTAGCTTCTAATATAAAACTCCCTAAGCTTATGAGCTTTTAATTTTTCCAGTGTTATCTAGTTCTTACATTCACAGCCAAGTATTAATAATACAAGTATTATTCTGTAACATTTGAATAAATTGACTATTTTATAATCTTCACATTTATTCTTTTTGACTAAGTGCAGTGAATACATCTGTATGCTGTTAAGTAGGGGAAACGGATATACACATGAAAGAAAATCACCAGGTTTAATCAATATTATGGTATTTTGCTAGTATAAAAGAGAAATCAACCTAGCCGCACTTTAAATAATATAATATAGAATACAAAATTTCTTTTACAAATTTTTTGATATAAAATACGCCTTTTTTGTTGCCATTCTTTAAATGGAGATATGAATAAAATTACAAAGCAGCTGTGTCAGACAGTATGACTATATGTATCACTTTCTATGATACATATAGTGTAAGAACATTTTGGAAGGACTATCTTTAACAATGAAACTCCATGGGATTAGACTGCAATGAAAATGCTACAAGTAAAATACCTTCAGAATTTGAAAAGTGATTTCTTTAGTATGTATCTGAAAATTATGAAACAAAAAGAAATGTGAAGTTAAACAAAAGGAAAAAATTAGTATGCTTAAGGAAGCAGTTGATCCATTTAAAAACCACCACTTTATCTGTTCTCTTTTCCTTTGCAAAAATCCAATAAACTGCCATTATATTCCTTTTAAATGGTTCCATTACAAGGATTCTATAACAACAGACTAATCTCTTGATAATTATAATAAATGCCTGTAATCAAAGCAGGAACCACTTAAAATAAGGAGAAAGGCTGTTTTCCATCAAACTCATTGTAGTTCTGTGACCTTTGGAGCATTAAGCTACATCATACACTGCCACCTCTAACTGCAACATAGCTTTCCTACCAATCTTGCTCAAATAAAAATAAGGAGGACGCAAGATCAATGGAAATGTGGATTGACACATGGTAAGAGTTCTTACTTTCCAGCTCTGAGCCTTGTAGAACATAAAAACCTCAATTTGCAAGATTCCAAAGGCTCAAAGCTGGAAGGATTCAGCCAGCAGCTCTTTCATGGGCTTCTCTTCAGGAGGGAAAAGGGGGAACTACCAGACTGGTATTTTAAAAGATCATGCTATGGCAATGTGAGCTGTATATCACTACTAATGCTTAAGTATTACTTTTCAGAAATAAAGGACATTTTATCACAAAACTTGATATTGTATTCACATGAACAAACAATGCTTTCCAGAGATCATTTAAGAAACTGAAGGCTGATAAAATTACGGGAAATGACTATATATGATCAGAATGGCTTTCATCTGCATTTTGTTAGACCCAGCATTGATTTCACTTTTCAGCTGTGAACAGCAAGAGGCCAGCTGTGGCCAAGGGAGAGAGAGCAAGCAATGAACCAGGGTCACAGCAGAGGCTGAGTTGTCAGAAAATTTAACACTTTTAACGACTAAATCTCAGCAAAAAATCTTCAAGTTACAACCACTTGAAAATTATATCCAGCGGGTCCCACAAACTGTCAGAGAATAGAAGATTTAATTTATGACAAAGTAAAACCTTTGAACTCTAGTTATGTGAATAAACAGCATTATAAGGGGAAAACAAACAAAGCAAGGAAAATATAAAATACACTGCCTTCAAGGCAGAAACAACTACATTTTACTTCCTATTCCCAGATGTGTTTAGGGGAAATTTATGACAGCATACTGAAAAGCAAGATTCCCATTGTGAAACCCTTCACATTTATTTAACTAAGCACAATCATTGAAAATGACCTTTATCCAAACCCTTCACAGCTGTCTTAAAATGATCTAAAACTATTGCCAGATTTTCTTTAACTAACATTACTTAACAAAAAGTCATTACCCCAGGGCCATATTACACTACTGGCAAGTAAACACAAATCCATTTTAAACAACATGATACAAAGTTTTAATGAAATATTGATAACAAATTGAAAAGTCCCCATTAAAAAGGTGCCAAACAATACAAATCATCTTAGGCTTCTGTTCCAGCAATAAATACTATTTCCCTCTTTCTGATAGCATATTTATTACCTATTAGAGACACACATAAAGAGAAATATGGCTACTGCTTAAAAAAATCGTACATTTAAAACTGTTATTAAATGAGGTGTCAGAATTATTTTTAAATGAAATTGTTCTAGCAGCATATAGTGAAAAAATATAATCATCTCTTCTCCAAAGACAGCACATCCAGAGTGTACATTACTCTATAAAATTAAAGGGCTACTGACAATAAATTCATATGGCAGTTTTCATTGCAGTACACTAATAATTTAACAGTGCATTAATAACATTTGGTACCAAGACCTAAAAAGCAGTGTGTCAAAACAATGAACACCTTAATACTTGTCCTTTATATATATATATATATATATATATATATAATTTTTTTTTTCCATGAATACTAAGCATTAAGATTAAAAGATTGTTGCAGGAGCTGGCTTCCTGCAGGTCCAGGTCAACTGACAAGGATTAGGTTAAAAAAAAAAAAAAGAAAATTAATCATACTTGTGGATTCAGAACAGAACAGCTTAGTTTTTAAAATAATAGCATAGAGCCACATTTAATGTGGGTGCATACAGTGGGAAGGGAAGGCGAGGACTGTATTAAGGGGCTGGTTAGTTCAGTAAATCATGGCTTTAAGATAAAGATGATTATGGTTGTTGCTTGGTGTGAGAGGAGAAGGGTACAGGAGGTTCATTTCACCACCAAGTAATTATGCTGACCCAGAGTGTTACCATTTATCATGGCTGAAAGATGACACTCACTGTTAACCAAGGGAAACTGCTAGTCAAATGCTTCCATCTAGATCAATACACACCACATTTTTCTACAGCCAAAAGTAATTATACAACAGCAAACTTCACAATCAATACCCACTTGAGCTAACTTATATTCTGCTGTACAGACATGAAGGCATGACACTATTAGCTCCCACTGAAAACTACTGCATATGACCCAAATTAAAGGGTTTCCCCCTGCCATCACAAAGGATTTTGCTATTTTCTGAGAAAATCTGTATCCTGTTTTCCTTGTCATTAAAACAAAGAACATCCATGCAGGTTTCAAGGATATAACTTGAAATATAACTATATATTATAGTTATATATATATATATATATATATATATATATAACTGTTATATGTTATAACAGTTTTATATATATATATATATATATATATATAAACAGTTATGTGTATATAACTGCAGCTATAACTGTTGTTTATGCTATCATTTCATAAAATCTCACTTAACACAAAATAAAAAAGAAAATCAGTAAATTAAAGAAAAATCAATCTTCCTAACCATTGAAAGCTGAAATAGTTTCTGAGGCATTAGTTTTTAAAAGCTGCAGTGGAAGACCTGACCTTTGTGAACTCAAGAGATCAGAAAAGGGAGAAACATATATACCCGAAGCATTAAATCAATGCCATTACACACATAAACACATATTCATATTTGTTTATCCAGAGATGCACACATAGCATTACCATTAAGACAGCTAGTAAATAAAATTTGGCTTTAAGAGTTTAGATTTTGTTTCAAAATATATCTAAATGTCAGTTTTGACAACTGCCTTCAAAAAGGCAGAGCTTAGTCTTATAAACCAATCTAACCCATCAAGAAAGGTTAGAGGGAAGAAAAAAATCACTACTTCAGTTAAAAAAAAAAATTTGACATCCAATTTTCAAGCTGATTTATCAGTGGAAAGCTAAAATTGATAGTTTGCCATTACTGGCTAGCAGGCTGTCTAAGAAAGCTGTTACAAAGCCTTTCATTTTGATTTAGCCACATGGATCAATACAAACCTATACTGTTTCAATTTTACAAATATTGATTTTCTGATATAACCTCTGCAGGAGAACATTCATCACCTGCCATACTAAAAAATATTGAAATTTATTTTGTAAACTTTGATTCTCAGCAAAATATAGCATCCTACTGAGTGAAGTGGAATCTATTTTTCCAGAAAAAAGCTAATCACTGCTAAAATGTGTTTTGAGTAATATCCTTTTGCCTTTCTATTTCAGAGTCTGACTAACACTGTTAATCCTTTAACTGGATTCATACCAAAAATAATAAAATTTACCTTTGTTTTCTCATCAAGTGTCTTGAGATTCCTAGCAGTTTTAATGGCCGGAACAAAATAGAACTTCAAGTTTAAATAGTCGCTATTTTGCTTCCAAATCTAGAAACACTTAATGCTTCAGGAGGATGATTAATTTTTTTAAGATACTTAAGAAAAACAAATTCTCTTAGTAGAAACAGATATTTAATGTAACAAAGATCTTTATTCTATATTTACACAATAATACTATTTTCAGAGGCTCTTCTAATCTGTATAATGTGCTAAGAGCTGTGTTATTCCTCAGCATTCAAAACATATTATTTTAATGTATTATTTGCTCATTGATAGGTATAGATTTTTATGCTAGCTCATTCAAACTGATATAAATAATTAATTTTATAAAGTATTGTTTAACATCATAAGACAATCTAATTATATAGCTTTTCTTGTTCCAAATTATTTCATCAATCACAAGTAACTATTCAATTAAGAAAAAAAAATTCAAAGTTTGAACCAATCACTTACTTTCTTTATCCCTTTTTTCCCTAATCCTGAAAAACCCTCTTATGAGCTGTTTTAGACATTTCTGAGTGCCACATTGCTGGCTCTGGTAAATACAGATACACTATCCAGCCAGGGCAGCAATACAGAGAAGAAACTGAACAGGTTTTAGGAGGAAATACCCCATGGATAAAAGTGTAAGGTAATTTTCTCAGCAGTACATGAGAAATAAATGAGAAAAACCATAATCCTATGTTGGAAGGGTACAGCCCAGGGACAAGATTTAGGCAAGAACTAATGGAAGGTTTAAATTAGTAAGTACACATTCAGAACATGTATTAAGTGAAATTCCTGAAAAGCAATATTTTCATAACGTAAAGAATATAATAAATTCTAAACTTTGTTTGTAAATTTACTGTCATGAAAACAGGGTAGAATTTCTTTGTAGACTTAAGACTCAATAGTGTGTACATTCATGTAATACAAGATATTATCTTTAGCATTTTGATATTAAACTCATCTTCCCACATGTACCTGAAATCAAATAATACCAGACATCAAAATACCTGAATTAGGAAAAAGAAAAAAAATTAGTATCACAAAACTTCTGTAAGACACAGAGATGGGAGAGAAAGCCAAACAAAAGAATCAGAATCATTGATTCTGATGAATATATTCTTCATAAATATAGAAGTAAGAAACTTCCTAGTCAAATCACATATGCCATTTCACCCTGTTCCAAAAATCCCAGAAACATATCTTAAGAGCAATGGTAATGGCTTATGCAGCTAAAATGGATTCTGTATGAGACATCACACAAATCTTGTTAGGCTGATGTTGGTTCAGATGATGATAACCTAATCATCAAAACAGCGAACAGAGTGAATCTGAGGCATAGAAAAACCTAAAGAACTACATGACTAAAGCATGTTTAAAAATAAACCAAAACAGTACTAAACATTTAAGACCATCTCTTAATAGGAAATATATGTATTAAGCTCTACTTTTAGTGCTTTTTCTTCCATCAACAGATTTCAAATCACTGTGCTCGTGCACCATGATTCATGTGTTACGGATGGGGAAAACAAGGCAGATAGATAAAGACTGATATGATTTATTCAGCATTGAAATGTCACCTCACTGGCACCACCAAGAATATATCTTCATTATTTAGGGCATAAAGTGACTGATTTCATAGCTGAAGTAAGATCCTTGGCCGCCCATACAAACTGTTCTGTGAATTCTGGAGGGGAGAATAGGTGGAATGGTTGGTATGTTGTGGTTGGAAGTACCATGCTCTGGCTTGTTATTAACACTTAGTAAACCCACTATTCCCATAAATGTGTATATTTTCAACAAATATTTAAAATAACACAAGAAATTTGAATAACTGTAATTCCAATCTCCATATGTTATTAATTTTTTTTAAATTCAGCATTTTCAAAATAAAATAATGTTTATGACAACAAAAATGTATCTTCATTCAAAATAGTATTTAATAATTTTTCTCCTAACAGGGAAGGAAAGTAAACTAAACAGTTGTTTTAATTTTGTTTTTAGCAAAAAGTAAGGCTTTCTTGGTCTCTGGGTTTGGTTGTTTTTTTGTTTTTTTTGTGTTTTTTTTTTTTTTTAAGGAGTTTATTTTTTATTTAATAAATAAAACACAGAGGTAAAATATCTTTTTGACTCTTAGGCTGTCATCATCTAATAAGAACAGCAAATAAGTAAAAAAATACAGCATTAATAGTGAATGTGGTTAAAGAACCTTTCTTTTATTAAGGCTTTTCTACATCTAACAGTATTCAGTACCATAAGAAAATGACCTTCTAAAAAGTAATGATGGTGATTATCCATATAATGGCCTTAGCATGCAAATATACAGCAGCCATGTAAAGGAACAAAAATCAGGCAGCAACTTCACAATGCTTAAGGGCTTCATGTTTTACAGCACCAGAATTAATGGAAAAGTTAATGTAGCATTGAATAACAGTGAGCTGCTCAGCTGCTCCTACTGCTGCAGAACATTTAGATCATGGAAATAACACACCATTTTTTTCACTCTTATTGCTTTCCTGACCCACAGATAAAGAATTCTCACCCACCCTCAAAATCAGATGCAAAATATTCCTGCATTTCCCAGGAATGCTTAAGAAATGTGCCCAAGCATATAATTTCTAAGACTGAAACTGCAGATAAATAAGTACACCACAAAACTAAGAATAATTAAGCAGCAGTACTGAAGAAAATCTCAAAGACTATACTCTGTAACTTAATTCATACTATGGCACAAATGCATGCATGAGCAGTCATGTAATGCAGAACACAAACAAAACAGAATTTTGCAGTACTTCTTCCTATTAATTCTTGATTTCAATGCATGAAACAATCAGATAAAATAGTCATTTTACAACCCCCTTTTTTCCATATATTAGAGAACACAAATTATGCATGCACTCAGTAAAGCATAATTTGAAAACTTTCCAGTGACCCAAACCTACAGGAAAATTTTTGGAATGTAAGAGACATCTAGGTACTCTAAATACAGACACTGAGTTGAGACGCTGAGTTGAGCTCTATGTTGAGTTGCACAGACAATTCTATTTAGGCAAAAAACTGAGGAAGAGTCCACACATCTCATGACAATAAATCCCATAAACCATGTTTCCCCTTCATCATTACGGAGTGGTTTAAAAAGAAAAAGTAAGTTGTTATGTAAATATAGAGTAAACCTTGGAATATACCGCCAATCTTTCTCTTCTTCAGACAAAGATCCCAAAGGCTCTTCTTATCTTGATTCAAATGTAAAATGTGAAGACATAGAAGAACTTAGAGTTCCTGTTAAGGCAACTAGTCCTTCCTGGAATTCCCAAAATTCTTCCAGCTCATAAAGAAACTAAAAATATAATGTTTTTCCACTGATGTTGGATTAGTAAAATTTTTATTTTATTTTATTGCTGATCGGCTTTTTTGCCATCAGGAGGGAGAACAAAGTGGTTAGTGGTGAACAGAGCTATGGAAAGTGAGAAGATTCATCCCTTTCTTTTCTGTTCTCAAAATAGTGAAATTCAGCTCAAAAGGTATTACAAATGCTTGGCTGATACTTTTGTCGCGGTTTGACACGGAAAAAAAAATTTTCCGGAAGGAAGAGGTCAATTTGGACATTGACTAATTGAAGGAAGACATGCCTCTGAGAACACAGAGGGGTTAAAAGCAGAATTCCCAGGAAAACTTGCCCTCTTGGGTTCCGGTCAGCGGTCAGTGTAGGACTCTCCCCTGCCCGGCCACGAGCTGGGTGGGGGAGGGGAGAAGCCATGTGGCCTTCGGAGGTAGGCCCAAGGGTGGAGGGACTGGAACTGGGCTGGCTCCCTGCAGATGGAAGGGTGGAAAAAATCTGGGATGTCTCCATTCCCCCCCAGAGTCTCTCTCTCTCTCCCAAGAGAGAAAAAGAGATGACGGTGGTTTTATCAGCAGTTCACCGCGGGGAAGGAGAAGAGCGGGGGGGCCGCAAGGTGCCCAGCTTCCTGTGGGAGCTGGAGCCTGGGCAGCGAGCCATCTCTGGGAGTCGGGACTTTTAACCCTTCCTGAGAAATGAAAGCTTTGTGAAATTTTTCTCCTCCTTAGTTTAAAAAGAGAAGAAGAGAGACAACATGGAACCTAAAATGCTGGAAGGAGAAATTCTAGGTGGGAGGAGATGATGGAGTGGCTTTTTAGCTGGACTTTTTCTTAGTAGCCACAGACTGAACTGATCTTCTCCTCCAAGAGAGACTGTATTTTAGGAAGATGCTGGTGAGCCAAAGAGACCATGCTTCAGCTGGGAAAAGACAGAAGTGGAGCGAACAGAGAAAAGTTAAGGAGGTTTGTAGTGGTACCCCCTGTCTTCGCAGAGGAAGAAGAGAACATCTCTGTTCTTAGATCCTCGGCCCCAGGGGAAAATGGGGGGGACTGTTGGTCCCAAAAATAAAAAAACTGAACTGTTGTTTTTTCCCCTCTTGGCAGGGCATCCTTGAAAGGAAAAACCTAAAAAGCAGTCTGTCCATCCATGCATTAGTAGTGAGAGCACTGTGCATGGAAAGGAGAGGGTCACCACTGACAAACTCTTTTCTTTCTCCAGGCGGTGCCATGTGGTGACATGGAAGCACAGGATGTAGCAGCTGTATTTCTTAGGGGGTCTGTGGCACAGGAGAGACTCCTCTCTCCCTGCAGATGGACTGAGTGTTGATTATCTGGAGGGTGGAAACCTGATTGGGGTCTCACTGTAATTTGTTGGAGTTGGGTGGTGGGACGAGGAATGCTTTGGAAAGTTTTAATTTTGAATTGTGTGTGTTTCTTTTTTCCCCCCTATTTTACAGTAGCATAGTAGTAATAGTTTAATAAAGTTTTTTTCTTGTTATTAGGCTTAGGCCTGCTTTGCTCTGTTCTCGATCGCATTTCACAGCATTCAGTTAAGAGATTACATTTTCATGGGGGGGCACTGGCATCGTGCCAGTGTCAAACCATGACAACTTTATAGTTTCACTATTGATTGCAAACATGATAATAAAAGTTGGGCAGGAAGGACTATTGTTTACAGAACTTTTCTATTGTCTGGCAGATCAAAACCCAGAGGACCTACAAAGTGACTCTTCAGTCACACCTAAAGCTATTTCTCAGTCAGACTGTACATGTTAGGAGTATGAAAACCTTCCTTTCCCTACCTTACTTCATCTGTCGTCCAAGTTCCTGCAAGTTCTGGAGCAGATACAATCATTAAGTTATATGCACATCAATTATATAATTCCCTGACCTATCTTAATGCTTCTCTAATGTTGGTGATGATATTAACTATGAATTTCTAGCAGGGTTGAAAGAGTACCAGTAGCAGGTATGTATCCTGCCTTTACAACTGCTAATGTGGATGAATATGGGGATAAACCAATAAAAATTTCAGACTATTGGAGCCAATGGGGAACCTAAGATGTCACTGGCCAGGAAACTCAAATATTTAAGAGATACCTCAAAACTTGCCTGTGAACATATTATAAATGTTATTGAAACCATGAATAACACAGAGGTCTATAAATGTTTACTTGTTACGGAATATCCATTGTGGCCTTTTAACTTTTACATCTGAGATTTTGACTACAGATTTTATGTCTTTTAGAAAGCTACTGTTTTCTAAAAGCATTACAACTTTACTGTGAGGATTCTGAAAAGTTATATTAAAAAAAAAAAAGAGTAAAAATAAACATATTTTCATAATCCTAACTGAGAACAAGTTTCTAGAAATACATTGTTTTTAATTTTAGTGTACTCAAACTGATAATTTGTGGATTAATTTTAAAGAAGGGGAATCCTCTAAATAAATATTGCATTAAGAATGCCAACCTTAGAAATTTGTCAGTGTAACCGAAATAAAGGAGCTATTCTAGTACTTTCAAAATAGGGCATTCCTAAGAAAAGGTCTCTGTTTAAAGTTTAGTGGTGTCCAGCAGAATATTTTGAAAGTCCCTGCTGAGTAGGCAATCACTTTCACAGCTTAGCAAGGGGTTATCAAATCATACAGTTATATAGGGAGTACCATAGATAAAACCCAACACTGACCTGTAGATTTAGATTGTGCAACAAAATTAAAAAATTAATGCACATGGCTTACACTGGATCACCACTCAGAAAGGAGCATGAATGAATACCCAGTGGAGGCCAGGTACATCAATTTTTTTAGCGTGTGTGTTTCAGAAGAAACATATCTGCTTCTTTCTAGGGAAGATAATGTATTCTTCAGAAAACAAGAACAACAACATAAACAGTATCATATGTCAAAAAACCCAGTCAAAAACTAAGCCAGCATACTGATAAGCTAAAGGACGATTTACTCTAAAGAAAAACATAAATTCTATGTAAAAGAAAATCATTTTCTTAAAAACAGTTTTTAATATTTCTCTAACACGACTGAATTGTTCATAAACTGCAATCTATCTTTTATACTAATTTTAATATTTTGGTTTTATTTAATTAGGCTTCAAAACTTTATAACACCTTCTTTGTTAAAATGTAACAGACCATAGAGTTTTCCTTGTGAACATTTCCAGTGAAATTGTCCATTCCACACAAATTTCCGATTGAGTTTGTAAAAAATTTTAATTCCAAGACTGTTAGAAATGAAAGGTAGTGCATACTGTGGGAATGATTAAACAGTTTGTCTATCTGGGTGCTCTGAAAGTATACTGAGATTTTTACTAACTCATCATGATGATCTCACAGGAAAGGACAATTAATAATGGAACTTTTTCTTCTTATTCAACCTTGTCTGGCATTTGGCCAAAAAAATGTGTGGTAGCTTTTTATTTTCTCTCATTCTTCTCAGTAGTTCTTAATTTAGATTAAATAATAAAGGATAATAGATTCTGTTTTGGTTTGGGAGACACATATTAAAAATTGCTTCTGGCTGCTCTTCTTTTTCGACAGGTTTTACTCACTTAATTTTCATAATTTTTAGCTCAGCAGTTCAGTATGAAACTCTACCACTGAAAATACTGTCTGAAGTTCACTAAATAAATTTCCTCTACTATTAAGCTGTCATCAACTTTGAAAACTTCACATTTTATTCAAGACTGTAGAAGAGGCTAGGGCACTATTCAGTGTAAAATATTATGTGTTTAAAAATAATGCATTGTTACCTAACAAAAATTGGAAATTTTAATGTCTAGATATTAAAGGAAGTGAACACTTTTTAATACCAAAACAACATTCTACTCACCATGAGGCAAATATATCATACTTTACTTTCCTCCATGATTCCACATACCACAAGATATATTATGCATAAAAATTATTGCACTCTTACGGCAAGGTATCCCAAAGGCTTCAGCAGTTTTTATAAATTGAGCCTAAGAGACATCAAATTTAACTTCCTCTTTATGTACATTTTTATTGCTTCCTACCATAAGTGCAAACATAGCTTCTAGTCCTAAAGAAATCTATTTCACGTGAATATTTCCGAGATTCAGACTGTGACTGTAACAAAACCAAAAGCATCCCCATTCAAGAAATATAATTTAATATCAAGAGTAAAGTTAAAGAAAAACCCCAACAATGGGAATCTGAAAAATTAGGACACTTTAATTTTAAGAAATAATTTAAATATTAGTGTTTTGGCATTGTGTATATTTTTCAAAACAATGGTTAGTGTTCTCAAATTAAACACAGAATCTATGTGGTTTATTAATCTTTTGGTGGATTTTGTAATAATCTAGACAATTGGATCATTTGCTACATTATTGGGTTTTAAAATAATTCAGCACTATTGAATGTTAAAGAAATACTTATGGTATAAGACAGTATATTACTTAAGCTGAAACAATCATTAGACTGTTTTATTCATCTTCATCTGTTTTATAGAGCTACCTGCAGGGAGCTTTATGGGTGTACGATCATGTCAAGGTCACAGGATTAAGTGAGCAGTGATGACAGTAAATAAGCCTTTTCTGTATATTTTAAAGGGTCTTACTGAGTTACTTAAAATGCCATAAACATAAATAGTCCCCTATCTCTACAACACATCCATGACAGATGACTTCAAAATATAACACTCCTGAGCAATGAAGCTTTACAACCTAACCAACAGTCCATATTATTGACAACAGTTACCAATATACTGGGGAGCCCAAATACTGTGAGAAGCTTGCAATCTGTCACCCTCAGATATATTATATCTGTAGTGTACAAGAAATAGATCTACAATATACATCAAAACTCTGTGTGGAAAGATAATACTGCTGAAAGAACCAGAGCTTACAGGTTGTGTAAAAATACAGTCATAAAGTAAATCCATAATAACAAACATACCAAATCTACATAAGCTATGTAAAACCAGATAATAAAACCAACCTTACACAGTACTTTCAATATCAACCTGAATGATGTAATTAGTCTTTAGAATTATACTTTGCATTACCATGTCTATTTTATCAACAAGGAATATAGTATAACCAAGTACAGCAATCTCCTTCAAGTCATGTAACAACTATGATTGACATCATATTTCTGAATCAAAGTAAATCTGTGTAAACTTATTTTTTCACTGTTTTAAAAAGTTAAAATTAATGAATATAAAAAAACCCCCCCAAAAAAACCAAACCAGACAATCAACCAAAAAAACCCACCATAAAACCCCAAAAGTGATCAACTGAAAGAGAGACATATGCTGGGAATATTTTTCAGAAATCAGAAATTTGAATTGTCTAAGGATAATCTTCACAGTTTAGTATCCGTGAATATACAGAACGGGATAACAAAATGCATACAGAAACACCAAACCAAAGGAAACCTCCTGTCAAACTATAGGTAAGAGGGAAGGGACAAGACTCTGGTTCTGTGCTCTGTGTCCAAGTAACCATGCTCCTCCTGTACACCGGAAGACAGGACTTCCTTCTATGTGGCACTTGGAAGCACCAGTTCCATATGCATTTGCCTATCGCTCCCCTGCAGCAATACTGCAAGATAGGACTCCAAGTGTTGTACCAGAGAGAAGTAAAAATGGGGCAAAAAAAAAAAAAAAAAAAAAAAAAAATCATCATTAGCGTTGAGTTTTTTTTTCCCTACTTGGGAAAAAGAGGAGAAAAATAAACCCAACAACACAGCAGACAAGAGAAACAGATCAGTATATTATGTATATTAGCTGATTACACATTGCCATGAGGAAAAAGGAACTCAGAAGACAAAAGCCACATATAATTATTCTAATTTTAAGCAAAGAAAATGATCTAATAATGCACATGCAAATTCAACTATAAATCTCTCAAAGACATGGAATAGGTTTTCTGAGGTGTTTGTGGAACTGCACTTCATATCCCACAAAGAAAAGGGGATGCAAAGGATGTGATTGGGATGTACCACTCTACGCCTTCCTTGGTGCCTGAAGATGACTTAATCTTCAGTTCCTTTCCAAACCTTTTTCTCATTTTCTGAAATTATTTGACAATAGTATTGTTGGACATAAATACCTTTCAAATAAAAAAAGTACAAGACATTAAGCTTTTGAGACAAAGGGAATCAAAATTGTTCCACTGGGTTTTCATTTCTGGTTAAATTCTGCCTTTCTAGTATCGACAACAGGAAATGGTGGAGAAGTCTACCAAAACACTACAGATTTTTCTCCTAGAAAAAAAAATATCTACAGCTGGGCATTCATCTTCTGTAATATATTTGAAGCATCACATGGGAAAGAACCCTGGATTGTGATGGTACTTAAAAAAGACTTAAAGATAAGATTGTACCCATTTTATGTCAGAAAATAAATAATATGTCAAAGAATTTTCGTTTCTGAGAGAATACAGTCTACTTAGAAGCATAAAATTTTCTTATTCAGAATCTTCATATCTATGGCTTTTGTTATTTTTTTATTCTTTGCTTTCTATTCTTTTATAGGAGGAAGATGGGAAATCTACTGCTATATTGTCCAGGTATTACTAGGTAGACATGTGAGGAAAAGTGAGCAAAATGGTATCTAGCAATGAGAAATTCTTCCTTCATGGCTTCTACTGAATTTCTATTTCTTTCTAAATTGGAGGCAGGAAAAGAAGTGGAAAAGGTGCTAGGAACATTGTCTAATATCAGCAACTGTTAGTCCAGTCTCCTGATAACCACTGCAGAGTTTGTTTCTGCTGCAGGAACTAGGAGGAAAACATGGAAGCAGAAGGTACTTTGCAGTCCTACCAAGAGACGGAAAATTCAAAAACAAGACTGACTGAATTTGAGATTCCTCAGGAAATCTTGAGTTGAAAAGTCAAGAAGTGAGTGAGCATTAGATGGATCCATCATGTCTACTTGTCCTATCTTTCTGTTTCTTAATTGTTTAGTTATAGTTGAAGTTTACAAGGCTGGATGGACCACAGGTCTGAACCTTTATGGCGGTTCTTGTGACTGGCTCCCTGGACGCTGAATGGCTGCATGTGCAAGCACATGCTAAATCCATGGCCAGGCTTAAGGAGGAGCAGAAGTCCCCCTCAGTCTGCTAATGGTGGCCTTCCTCCTGATATATGTATAGTCCTACAATAAATATATATATATGGCAAATTGACTTTATGAAATTTGGATCTGTATTCTGATTACTGTTCCAGTTAAAGAAAATATTGACATCTAAAGATCTGTTGTCTCCAACTCTTAAAAAAAAAAATTACAAAGCTTTCCTTTTTTCCCCAAATTTAGGCAGAAAAAAGGAAAAAAAGCAGGAAAAAAACCTCCTCTTAATATAGAAGTCATAAGGTGAAAGTGCAGAAGACTTCCTTCTTTATAATGAAATTAAATGTACTGTACTTCCTAGAGGAAAAAAAAGTCTCTCTGTAGATCTGAACGAGCCTTTCTTGAGCACCACTTGTTTCTCAACATTTAAAAACACTACCTCTTTCCAAAAAAAACATTTTCCTATGAGGTTTCTTCCAGCTGTGGGAACAAATCCATAGAACAGCGCCACAGTTCAAAACAACTGAGAAACCTTGTGCAAATACAGAAGTGAATAAATCCCACATACGCAAACTGTGCAGCTGCTTGTACAGCAATTTCTGGTAATACAATGCTCCTTTCTTGGCAGGTATCTGTATACTGTAAATATCACCCTACACCTATTATTAGAAAAGGATGCAGAATTCTGCCATCCCCCTTTTTCCATCATGCTTGTCAAAAGTCTCAGCTCCATTAGCAAGAGCTCCTTCAAATAGTCTCTGCCTTCCACCACAGCAGTAAGCTGTCAGGGAGGGAGGAAGATAGAGGGTATGCAATGGATGGAGAAACCACACAGTTGAAAGCACAGTAAGAAAGTTAAAAAGTGGATTGAAATGTAAGGTACTACAATACCTTACATTAGATCAGATTAACAAAATCCTCACTCACATTTAAATCCTGCTATAAATTAATAACTAATACTGGACTGAAAATATGTTGTTGACACATTTCCTGATCTCAAGGTCTCTCAAATATTGAAGTAAACAACAGACGATAGAAAAGCATTTTCTTAATGTTTTGCTGTGATTAAGTAATCTCAGAACTAAATATTTGGAACTTGTAACAGGATAGCTGAAGAACAAGCTAAAAAGTCTGCAGTTCAATCAGACCAATTTTGAAGAATATATTCTGCCAAAAAAAAAAAAAATTCCACCAATTACAGAAACAGAAAATTCATAGTTTTTACAAAGTATGTAGAAAAAAATGCAAAACCTTAAGAGATCTTTAAGAAAGGGTACATCAGACATGCTTCTGGATCCAGTAGACAGGATCTGGTCCTACATCTTTTCCACTGCTACAGTCCCCTTTGTAATTTATGCCTAGCAGTTAAAATGAGCCAGAAATGAATGAATAGCTATACCAGATTAATCTGATTTTCAACGGGGGTTAGAATGGGTTCTGTGCCTCTCTGAATTTCCTAAGCATAGTATAGAGATGGAGTCAGAGAATGCCAAAGGATGGCTGTAAGGGAAACAATGTTCTAAATTCCTGTGATCTAGTCTCCCTTGCTGTAAACTGGAAACATTTGGTTTAAAATCAGTGTTTTCCCAGAATCAGCTTATTTAACTGCCAACCCCCATAGGCTTGGGAAAGGGAGTTCTCTTTCTGTTCTCATCCCTCTGTCCCCCAGCAGAACCCAATCTCTTCAGAAGCACACACTACAGAGAGAGACAAAACTAGATGTCTGGCAAGAAACTTTTCATTTCCAGCCTGTCTCCCCAGACGAATTTGGTCTTCACCACAGAATGAGTTTGACAGCTCTGCCCTCCACCATGAATGATTAATTTGTTATGGGTGTCTAGTTTAACCAAAGATGGATTTGAACAGAAAAAGCCCTTGTATACTTGCTATTTTGTACAGCTGCTTTAATGTAGGTGGAACCTCCTTCATTAAATCACAGGAAGCAGGAGAACCAAGTTCCATTTTTAAATGTCATTTTCCCCATTATAGTAGTCCTCCTGTGAATACCAAAACTGATCATATGAAAATATCTATGACAAGTATTTCATATTTCGATTTTGGAGGCTAATTGGAATTCTGAACTCCTTTCATTGCTCTAAATTGCTTTAAATCTATACAAACTGTAAGGTAGAAATATTTATAGTCAGTATTCTTGAATAAAAGTTTTTGAAAAGTGGAGGTATCTGATAAAACCAAGAAGCTAAAGTAAGACAGTAACAGCTTATGGGCCAAAACACAGGCATTTATATGGTTGATAAATGTGAACTGTTTGTACAGTCAAGTTTTACAAAACTTTTTTATTTTAATATGTGTGAGGGGAGAGACACAGATGGGGAGGAAGCAAAGCACCATATGAAGCTGACAGAGAAGGCAGAAGGAAGCATATGTTGTGACACGAAAACTATAACTCTGAAAAAAGCTGAGGGTAAGGGGTAAGTGCTGGCTTAAAGAAGCTTGGAATGCTAAACTATGAAACACCCTGTTTGATTCTTCCTGATGTTGCAGATTCCCTCTGAACAAGTGAAAATGCATCAAGGAAATATTCAGCTCACCAATTTCTCATCTAAATAGGAAAAAACTGCAGAATTTTATTTTTGATACAAAGTTGAAATTAAAAAAGGGGAAAAAAAAAACCAAGTGTGTTTAGGGTAAGCTATTACAAAGATACCTAAAAGTATCAAATTGCCCAAATGCAGAAAACAGAACTAGTTTTGTTGAAGGGAGCAAACAGGATTTTTAGGTAAAGGAATTTATTTTGAAATCTATTACGCTTTGTCTGAGATATGTAGATGAAAATGAGATGTTCAGTAAATTTCTATTGGTTATAGAGGATTTGATGCTCACACTTGGCAGAAACTGAGAAAAAGAACTTTGGGTTTCACTTTAAGATATAAAGGCAAAGCATTTGTGAAGGAAGAAAGAAGTTAACACTGACAAGCAATGAAAATAAAAGCTTTTTCTCAAACTGTTATCTGCCATTTTTAGTCAGAAGGAGATGGAAGAGTAAAGAGATTCTTAGACTATTCAAACTACTGATTGATTAACATACAGACAGGAATTTATTGTACAAATTGTTGTGTTTGTAGGCATTTATTCAAATTGTGGAGTACTAGGCTATAATTAATTTCATCTTCATAAATTAATAGCTAATTAGGAAGCAAATTGAAATGCAAGTCACCTATTAATTTATGGTATTTTTAGTTAAGCTATCTATATATAACTACAATCTAATTTAGAATTCAGAGTCTCATATGGTATTTTGTTGGCTCATACCATTCAACTTCATTCTTGTTTCTTCAGACCTTTTGGGAAGATTTTATGATAATATAGTTAAAATTCATAATTTACAAATACTATAGAATGTAGAATACATCAAAACATCAGACTTCTTGTTTTTCCTCTCAGTACTAACCTTCTGTGGCTCTTAATAGTCTCTTTGTTTCACAATGACCAAAGAGTAAGCTTTGTGGCACCTACAGATTAAATAGTAAATGTTGGCTGCTGGTTTCTGCAAAGACACAAAACCTCGGGTGCCTTAGAACTATGATCTGTTGAACTGCCTATATAAGGAAAAAATTTCTCTACAGTTGGGTCATATTTGATGAAATGAACCATAATATTTTGTAATGAGAGCATCTATGTTAAAGAACTTGAAAATTGTTTGTTTATCTTGAGAAGAGATAAACAAAAACATACAGGGCAAGATAGGACAAGAGAACATGGCCTCAAGTTAGGAGAGGTTTAGATTGGCTATTGAGAAAAATTTAATCACCAAAAGGGTTGTGAAACATTGGAACAAATTACCTGGGAGGTGGTTGAGTCAACCATACCTGGGTTTGTTTAAAAGACACATGGATATGGCATTTAGCGACATCATTAACTAGTGGATTTGGCAGTGTTAGGTTAATGGTTGGATCCAGTGATCCTAGAGGTTCTTTTCTATTGAAATGATCCATGAGTCTATACATATTTGTACTTTATGCTGCACTGATAGCTGCCACTGTGCAGATAGAGAATTGAAGCTTTGAAGAATTACACTCATGTCTGCACAAATGTTTTCCTATCTTATCCATTTTGGATGCCAAAAGGCATTGCTATTACCCAATTATTGTGCAGAAGTGATGGCCTGTTTCTTACCCTGCCCCATCTGGGACAGAGAAGGATCTTCCTAAATTCACCATTTTAAAGAAGGGTGTCCAGCTCTCAAGTTGAACAGGAGACTAGAAGTGTGTCTGAAGAACTGGGAACACTTTTCCCAATGGAAATTTTAAAATCACTACAGAAGTATAGAGGTCTAGTGTGGTAATGTGGTTTTTGTGTGTTTTTAAAATACCACTGTATTCCAGTCAGGCTGTATCTCTCAAGGCACAGAGAAGCATGAGTTTATAAAGAGACTGTTAATGCTGTAACTTCTTGTCAGGAACTAAAAGCAGAGACTTGAATCCTGTTGTGTTTTGTGCCAGCCAAGACAAGAGGTGTGCATGGTTTTTGAAGCCATCTTGACCTCCATCATATAAAAAGTATTGGAGTATCTATTTAACAACAGTTTTTGCATTCTGTGGGTGAGAAGTTTTATGAGACCCCTCTTCATTGTTTTATGAGACCCCTCTCCATTTTCTGCCCTTAAAGCCTTTCAGACCTGCCCACTGAGTGATGCTGCTCCCTAACAAGGCTCAGAGGCTCTTCCACCGAGCATCTCCCTCTCCCTGCTGCCATACCAATGCTTCCCATTTGCAGCCCACTAGTCCCACAACAGAAGGCGCACTTGTGTGCTGGATCACAAATCTACCTCAGCACACACGGCCAAACCTGCAGTGCAAGGTCACTTCCCAACTGGCTCCTGCAAATGGGGAACCCCACTTGGAAACCTTGTACTGTCACCATGTCCCCCTTCTCCAGGTTAAGCCACCGCCTGTGGCTAAAACACAACCAAGTCAAATGCTGCTCCTGGCACTGCAAACACCAAAAGGGGAAAGCAGCTCTGCCAGTAGCTGAGAAGCAGACAACACTGGACAAGTTGCATTACAGGGATAAAAGAAAAATTTCTTTTGTTCAGTGCAAGAAATTTCATAGGTTTGTCACAGGTGTCAAGCTACTTTATGGCCCATCAGAAATTATCATGGACTTGAGAAGAAAAAGCTGCAGCAATGGACTGTTGCCATTTAGGAAGCCAGCAGTAATCCAGGAGACAAAAGTTATTTGATCCTAAGAAGACAGTCTCCCGGAAAAGGCAGTCACCAGGAACTTATTTAAGTTTGCAAAGTGTCTGCAGCCATTCACAAAGCTGAGCAACAACATTATTCAAAAATTGTTATTCATTATTCAAAGGAGTTATTATTAAGAGGAGTGAAAATTGCAGTTATTTTCAGCATGTTCAAGTCTCCAGACACACAGCTTCAAGCCTTAACTAGCGATAGCATGAGCATCCCTTATGGACTAAGCCTACCTTGAATTAACCATATGACAATACTCTACTTGTCATTTCTGTAATTTCCCTCAGAACGTCTCTGGTGGTAGACAACAGAATTTCTGTAAGACTGAATTTCCACAATTTCTACCATCTTAAAAAATAAATACATTTCTATCATCATCCAGGAGAGAATGATTTCTTTAGAAGAAACAGGGTTCTGTTGTAAACATGGTATAATTGCAGGAACCAACTAGATAGAATTAGAAAAAGAATGAACAGTATATGTGCTATTTATTAAACCTTATTGCTGACATGTCAAATTTATTACTTGGCAACTTTTCTAAGAGGCTTAAACTCTAACTATGTAGTCAACATAAATGCAAACATGTTTTGTCAAAAAATATTTATCTAGAAAAAAGTTTTTGTATTATCCATCCCAACTATGTTTTTCTTGAAAAGTTTTATCAGAACTAAAACGTAGCTTTCTGTTCTTCACTGTGTGATTCAGACAAGACAAATAGGAATTTAAATAGAAAATCAACCTGTAAAAGTTGGTTATCTGGGAGGCAGGACTTCCTTAATTTCTTTTGTTTGAGTTGTTTCACTCTCAACAAATAATCAAGTATTTGTGGGTAGAATGCACAAAGAAGAGAGAGACTTGGCAGACTCTACTTTCACAGACAGGGCACTCACATGACAGACTCAGGTTCAAGACCTTGCTCTGAATGAAGGAAAGGAGCAATTTCAGCTCAAGTCTTCCACATGAAGGTCAGCACTTTAGCCACTGGCTATTTTTGTGATTCTGAGGAGCAAGGCTCTTCTCCTTGGCATGATGTAAAGAAAACATTGAATTTCACTGCTATCTTGAATAGAACGAACTTTTAAAACCAGTACTGAGCACAGCCCTGAATAAAACCTCAAATACTGAATCAGTTACATACAGAAGAAATTATACATTTTAGATATTTTTAATTAATTTTTAACAGGAATACCCACTTGATTGAGCTGCACTTTGTTCAGCTTTGCATATGCTATATTTAAGTACCTTTAAACCCCTAATAAAATAATATTTCAGTTATACAATGCCTGTGTCTCTCACACTTTGCAAGTAACGTTTAAAGACACACACACTTTCCATGTTTGCAGCTTACCTGTGAGAAACGGCTCCCCAGGCACCATGTTTATTTGTTAGTATGTTGAGTATTTTCTGTTTCAGCTGGTTGGCTGTGACATGATCTCGGTGCTTAGCTGCACTGATGAGGTGATCACACATCTTCTCCTCCTCTCTCCGGTCCGCAGCGTACTGAGCGCACTGTGACTGGGGATGAAAGAACATCCACTTCAATAAAGACAGGCTGCTTATGATCACCCTAAAATTATTATTTATTTAACTCTCTGATTATGAAAATAATTCATTGAAGTGTTTCTTAGAAGAACAGGACATGCCATTTTTCCTAGTTTCATCCAGGACAGGGTTAATTTTTTTACAGTAGCCTGGAGGCAAGAATATCCAAACCCTAGTGTTATTTGATACCATCTCATGTCACTTGACAGGGACAGGAGTAAGGGAGACTCTCTCTGGTCTGGGAGAAAGTGTGGCAGGCTAAAAGGTCCAGTATTGTTTTACTGACTGTGTAAACAATTTCTTATACCTTTTGTTATTAATATTGTTGCTGTTACTGTTCTCTTTCTTATCTCATTGCTGTTTCCAGTAAATTGTTCCTAGCTCAACTTGTGATTTTCACCTCCTGTGCCTCCAGTTCTCAACACCACCATGGAAGGGGTGGGGAAGTGATCAGTGTCTGGTTTAGGAGAGTCTAGGTGAGAAGACTGAGTTTTTCTGTAGTACTATTTCTAAATCATGACACCATTCCATTGAAATGTACTACTACTATATAGTACCCATGAAAAAGCACTCAGCTACAACATGTAAAAATTGAAATACCAAGGGTAAAGACAACAGAACTGGAATTAAAAGCATTAAGCCACACATCTAGGTTTGGCCATATTTGTGGCCATGGAGATGCCTTAAAAGTTAGCCATTATTTTGTAAATGTTTCACATGTTCTCAGGTATAAAATACACCTCTAACATACATAGGATAATATACATGAAAAAAAATTATGTACTGTTTTTGGTTTTTAAATGATATGAACACCTACAATTAATTTTTTTTATTGCTACAGATGCTAAACTAAAAAAAATAATGACTATATTTTCCATCTCATACCACAACATGCAAAATTTTGATAACATACTACCAATTCTAAAAACCTTAATGGATAAAAAAAATCACTAATCTTTTAAACTGAAAACTCTTAATATTTCCATCATGTGTCCTTTGAGAGAAAATTACCTCGAAAAGAAATGCTGGGGGGTTCTTGACATTCACGTGGGTTTGTTTCTAAACTGCTAGAATCATATAGTGTATTTTTGGTTTGATAAATCCTTTCTCTATGTATAAGGACAATATTTTTCCATTTCTTTACTCAGAATCATGCTAAGTTCAAATTCAATTTCTCCTTGTAAAAAAATCTTTCAAAATGTCTAAAGAAAAGGAATGCAGCCAGACTAATCAAAATAAATCCACTAAAAGTATAATTTTCTAGGTATAAATTACAAAGGCTAGAATACTCTCAGAATAGGAAATTTAAAAAATACTTTTTATGACAAGTTTTTTGAACTTACAGATTTTGTGCATAATTTCATAACATTTAGCCAACACTCAATGCTGCAATAGTGCTGAATAGAAACTAATTTTCTAGTATTCAAAAGGGCAATTGAAATTAACCTCATACTTAATATTTTATTCTTAATATTTCTGCACACTACCTTTTTAGTACAGATCACATTAGCATTCAGTACGATTCTAACAGTGGTCTTTCTATTGTGTTTACAGACATCATTTCAAGTAATCTATCTAGGAAAGAACAATGGTTACATTAATTCATAAAGGGTTAATTCATTTTCCAATTTATCTTCTTGTACAGGGAGGCACCAATTAGTACAATGATCTGCCTTAGTAATGAGGTTAATATTTCACCAGCTCATTGGACAGCAAAATTAAATTTTCATTTTTCTTCCTGAACAATTACAAAGGTTAACAAAATGAAAGTTAACTGTGAAGTACCCATTCTGGGAGGAATTTTCCTGGCTGTGACTACAGCTGGAGCCACAGAATAAAATCTAGGTGATGGTTTGTGGTCTATGCAGGAAACACAGTAACCTTGTGCAGCTTGGAACAAATAATTTCACCCATAATGATTCAATTAAAGTTTAAAGGGCAGAAATAAAATAAAATAGTCATGCACTTCTCTAGATGAGAACCCTGATTAACATGTACTAAACTCCAGAAGGTATACCTACAGAGCTTATTAAAACAAAATGACAGATATACAATCATGTAACAGAAAACTACCAGAAATCTCTTTGTCCCTACTGCTTTCAAGAAGGATGAATAATAAAATATTCAGTTATATTCCCAACATTATTAAAGACAATATATAAAACATTCTTTCAGACTTTAACGATCACCTTATTTAAGTACTTGTGAATTTCACATTAAAACAGTCTACAATTTACAATTTTCTTTTATGATTTGCAGATTTAAACTTACTCACTTAAAATGTGTACTTCAGTCTTTTCCTACAACAAATGTAATGAGAATTTTCATATATGAAAAATGTGTTGGTTTCTTTACCAGACAATAAGACAGTCTTGAGGCTATTCCTTTAGGGAATTTAGTTAATATTCTAAATCCTATTTGCTAACAGAAGCTGGAAGTTAATTGAATATTCTCATTCTGTCTGGAGTTCTGACAGATCTTATACCTCAATGTATTCTTCAAAGAGCAGATAACTCAATCTTCCATTGTCATCTTAGGTTACTGTATGATGCTCTGATAGATATCAAATGTTATTTATTGTTGAGGCAATATGAAACTTCACTCTGACATACACTTAATTGTAAATGCAATTTTATCTATGTTCAAAATATCCAGTATAAGCTGGGTAATAAAATTGTTGCAATTCCATATGACAAGTGTCTGCTGTCTGCTCTGACAAAATGAAGTAAAGGTTCTGTGTATTCAAAATGACAACAGATATCTCTGAGTCTCACAGTTCTCAGCTAGGTCAAGGAGCACAAAAACTAGTACATCAAAGTGCACATTTTAGAGAGCTGTTTCAAGGAGATAAAAACCTCATCAAAACTAAGATTCCTGCATCCTATTTCTAGCCACCAGGTGCTTCTTGACATTTTCTGACAGATTAATAAATTGATATAGCTATTTATTATCATCAATACTAAGTCTGTCAATCTCAATCCTAATGCTAGGTCATTTGAGCAGTAAAAGATGTGAAAATATAGGACTGCACATATATACTTACATCTATACAAATGTATGCAAACATAAGGCAGGTTCAGAAATTATAAAAGTGATGAAACGGACAAAACACCATAAAAATGCAAAACCATATTTCATAAAGTTGTGTCAAAAATGAAGTATTAAATTTATGCCATTACTTTTGCATGGCTTTTTTTTTTTTTTTAATAGGAACAAAAATAATCCTGTATAAACAATTGGAAACCTATTAAACTGAAGACATTTTTAAAACAGGGGATTTAAAATTTGGATCACCTTCAAGCAACATAATTTAAATTTTATACTGTACCACTCATTGATGAAAAAGCAACTGAATGTTGACTCCTTTTCAGAATAAGATTTATAGACATTTAGGAGTTATGGGAGTCAGCTGCTCTGTTACATTTTCCAATACTCAGCCTGTTGATAATTATTCCTAACTACCAAAAAAGATATGCAGTATCATATTTCACTATATAAAAAGCAAGTATTCTAAAGTGCTCCAAAATTCAAAATATTTGAAGAAAATTACCTTAAAATATTAAATCTATTCAACGAAACATTTCTATTTTTTTATGACATACCTTAAATCTATAAGTCATATGCTTTGCTTTTTTACTGAACTCATACATACTGTTGTAAATAATCAACAAAAATAATTAATCAGGTGATTTGCATTAAATCAGAAAAGTCCTTTGTGCACCAAAGAGTCTACCAGATAAGATGAGACATTCTGATGAAGGCATTTCTTCAAGTTGTAAATGTTTTTATGAATTTCAGTGACAAAATGAGAAATTAAACCTATTCCTTGTGCTTGACATTTACCAAAGCTTTTAAAAACCAGTTTTTAAATCCTTTCAATGTAAATTTCTTCCTTGAAAGAAAAAAATAAAGTCTTTATTGCAGGGAGTTACAGTCTAGGTGACAACTGAGTGAAAACAGAGAACCAGAAATGCACCAGCTCTCAGGCTTACCTCAAACTCAGCGTGCTTGTGGACATCTTCAGCTCTTTGTCGGTTTAAAATAAATTCTGCTTCATTTGCAACACGCACTATATGGTCTTTCATTGCATGACACAATAATCTGAAATAAAAAAATCAGAATCAGCCTTTTTATTTGATGTATTTTGAATAAACTATTTCAGCAGATTTACTTACAATGGAAAAATCAATGAAACTTCTGTAATTAAATTTTGCAATTAGTTGAAATAAAAAAGTAATTTAATCTAAATTTTTCTGCATTGTGAAAGCACAAAAAATCACATTAAATGGAAAAAAAAAGTTTCCATTTATTATTGAAGGCAAAAGTTCTTTATAGAAGAATATATTTTGAGTATATTTTTAACAGCAGTCTCAATATGAATACTGCACTGTCATTTAAAAAAATCTAGAAAATTGATTAAACTCTTATTTGTACCATTAAAAACATTAAATAGAGGTATTCTAGTCAGTCTTAAAATCTAATTACTTTATTAAAATTTACTATTTACTAATTAAAATTTAATTCAATTTTAAAATTGAAAAGTAATATCAATATCTCTTATATAGTTTTTCAATCACTACTGTGAAAAGTAAGCATTTTTTCATGTTTTCAAGTTATAAGAAACAGACAATCTTACTCAAAAAGGAGGAAAAAATAGATTAAAAGTGGCTTGAGTCTGAGGATGGCAGGCAGCCACATTAAGACTTTTCCAAAGACCACAAAATACAATGAGGTGCATAACAAAATTGCATAAACACCATGTTAACAATGCTCATGTGTTTTTGGGCAGCAAGAATGGAACCAACTGCTTTCTTGTCCCTACGGCCCATATCTTGGATTGGCCATTATATTAAAAATTACTCTGCTCTTCTTATCAGCAGGGAGTAAATCTCTCTCAGGATGCAATGATCTGACAGGTCTGTTCAGCATCAGGAAGAACCGTCTATTTTTCTGTGAAAGTGGAACATAGTCTGGGATTTTCCTTCTTACAGCATCTGGGAAAGAATTTCAGAATTTCTTATATTAAGGCTGTGAAATTTCTAGCAAATTCAACCCTAAGTTGTGTTTGGTGTTAGAAGCACGACAAGTAAAATTCATTATTATTAGATATCAAAGTCATCATTACCAGACCTGTAAGACAGAAAGACCTGAACTCTTTTCCTGCCTCCTTTGTTCTACTGTCTGTGAAGAAAGGAAATCACTAACCCTGAGCTAATATTTAATATGTGTATATGGCAGGGGAAACCATAAATGTTGGGGCCTTTTAGACATGAAGACAAAAAAAAAAAGGATCAAGATTTTACAGTGGATATTCATGTTTTTAATAACACTTTTAATTATATATAACCCTTAGCTATTTTAAAGCAAAAAAATGTTTACCACTTATAAGCTGAAAGACCAAAGTTGCCTGCACTGCAGTATTCAAAATTTAGCCTTATTTTTTAATCCACCCTGCTGGAGGATATCTTTCAGAATTTTATTACTGTTAAGTGTTCATATTTTTATGGTTAAGATGTAAGTGTAGGACTGTCCTCAGATATGGATTAGAATGAACATTAGTGGATGTCAGGAGGATGGGGACAGTTCCTTGTGCCCAACAACAAGACAAAGGGCAGTGACCACAAAGTGGAACACAGGAAGTGATCCAGAGAGGTTGCGGAGTCTCCTGTTCTGGAGAAATTCAAAAGCTGTCTGGACACAATGCTGTGCAGCCTGGGATATCTCAGTATTATTTCAACTCTGTCTTGCCAGTTACTTCATGCACCCTCACATATCTATCACTGATTGCAACTTAAAGAAAAAGATGAAAAACTGTTTGTATGATCATTAGCAAATTAGGATTGTCACAAAAGAGAGGCCACATCCTCTTAGATGTGTATCATCAATTAAATAATATGGTATCAATGTGTGGTAATAAGAGACATACTGTGATTCTCTTACCTTAGGTGCTTATATGCACCTAAGAGAACTTCAAAGACTAGGTAAACTATGTTTTTCCATGTAGAAGACCATTAATAATCATGCTAGTCCCAAAATCACAGAATGTCAAGTGATTTTGACTTTCAAAATGACTTTGAAAAAAGGAAGGGTGAAAATCCAGGACATCATTTAAAAATCTTGTATTTTTAAAGAAAGAGGCCCTGACCTGGATGTTTTGATTTGCAAGTGCAAGAATACAGGGCTGAAAACAGAAGCATAATAAATTAAAGCAGTTAAATTTGTCATCATTGAGAGGTAGCAACTACAAGGTTGCAGAAGCAATGTCTTACAAAGGTTTTTACAAAGGTACATGCTTCTGTGCTTGCTCTGCTTGTCAAAGGAAACTTAATTTTTGAACTTTAAAAACTCTGTTAAAAAATAATTTCTGGTATTGGTTTTTAGTTTTAACTGAAAGCTACTATGTATTCTCAAAATACATTCATACTAAGTAAAAGATGCTAAAACTTTTTACTGGATTAAAGCGTACTGAGGTTTATACCTGATGAACAAGCATGATAATCCTTCGAATACTAACCAATTTATCTATAGCTGAATAACTCAATCACATGCATGGCATAAGTTTACTAGGAAAAAAAGAATCCTCCAAAAGAACTTTTTGGCTTGAGAAAATACGCCTACAACTTATTTTTGGTTCTCAAAGGAAATAAAACAAAATTACTCAGAAAGAATACCAAATCAGGAGAAATCTTACTCTCAGTATTATCAAAGACTTCCAGTACATTAAAAAAAAATTAAGAACTCCTTCCTACACTAAGAGTAAGAGAAAAGAACAAGGGTCTCTAGGTCAGCAAATTCACTCCTTCATTGCAACAGGCAACTACATAATTTAAAATCTTTCATAAACTGCCTTTAGCTTATGAAAGGCATTTTTATTAAATCTACTTCTTGAAATGTGTTTTCATTATATGAAAATGTGATTGAGTTGCTTGCCTTCCACACAGTTTTGGAAGGTTCTCTGTAGCTTAGAACCCTTTTCCTCTCCAATCCAAATGTATTCTTCAGCAGCCTTTGCTGTCTTATTTCACACAAATCTTGCCCTTAGGTTTACACAATCCTTCTTTCTTATGATCTTCTGGTAGTCTATGTGTTCCTATTCCTAAGTAAACCAGATGTCTGATTTTTCTTGGATGGCAAAACAGTAGGTAAGAGGAGTTTTACCAATATCATAATTAGATTTTACCTTTTCTGCAAGTGCATATCCAAAACTGTCAGCAGTATTCTAGAAAAATTGTAGTTGCTATTTACATAGTAACATTGATGCTGCATTACTTCAATGGAAATACCCTTTCTGATGCAATTCTAGGATTTTTTCCCCTATTCTTGGATTTTGCGCAAGAAAATTTCAGTGACAGATTGGTCAGATATTTCCAAAAGATGCATATATTTTCAAGAAGATGATCACTATATACTGTTACATTATAAAATATTTATATAGTACATTACACTGTATAACACTTATATTAATGCAGGTTGAAACCCACCCAGCATATCCTGATTGATATTTCTATTATCTGCCCAACCAGGTTTCTCATCCACAGTTTTTTACAGAGAATACTATTTTTGGGGAAAAGTCTATTATCTGTATCTTCCCCTGACCATCATCCTGTACTTGAGTGACCAATCCCACTGAGAAGCACCTTGAGGCACAAGAATTCATGTATAATTGCTATAAAAAGGGGTGACCTAAAATTTGAGACCTTTCCAATTTTTATTGTCCTTTAGAAAAAAAACCTTTAGTGAGATCTCCTTATCACGGTGACTGAGTAATACCCACAGTTCTCAATTCACGTTTTTAAATCCTCATCCTGTCTTAGCAAACACCACCCTCAACAGACTTAGTAGCTACCTTAAAGTTGACACAGTAAGGAATCAGGCCTTCTGGTAATATTTATAAATTTCTACATATGTAGTACTTCCAAAGGGCTAAGGAGTTTTATGAGAAGTTTCACCACATCCTTGCTGTACTTTTTATTCTCATTTCCAGCAATTAATGATTTACCAAAAAAAGCCCTGAGTAAAAAAATAAAAAATTGACCTTGAAAAATGTTTGGCTTTACCCTGTGTGACCATTTCTTCAGTTGCACCATTGAAACTCCTACCAGTATTGAAGACAACTGTGCTTGCCAGATTAGCTGATCTCAACCAAGGACCAATGACCAGCAAAAAATTGTATCTCATCTTTGTGTGGCAATCCTTAATGCATAAGGTGGAGATTAAACATGACCTACCTTAACATCTCTCTTCACTCAGACAAGCTTGATTTATACTAACGCCCACAAATTTATAAACCACAGTTAAAATTCCTTTACTAGGAAAGGGGTTTGACTTGGTTTTAGACTGAATCAAAAGAATTTCAGTACGGAATTCATCAACAAAGCAGTCTGAAATCACTTGTGCCTCAAATCCTTGTACAGGGAAATGAGCTTTCTGTTCAGACAGCTGTGGAGTTTTCAGCTCAAGATATGGGTGAAAAACTAATTAAAATAAGCTGGTACTTCATAATAAGACTGACAAGGCTTAAGTATCTATAGGAATAAATGGTGGGGTGTCCTTAGCCTAAAAATGGAAAAATCTCAGACTTTTGAGCAAGACCAGACTGAGAGCAAGTTTCAGGACTGAGAGCAATTTTCATAAATATGAGTTATTTGTAAATATTGTTTGGGAGTAGGTAAGAAGTTATTTTAAATCGGTGTATCTAGCTTTCCAGAATTCTGTCCTCAGCAAACTTACTTTAGAATTCCAGAATGCTTACAGGTTAAAGGAAGTTGTGAAAAAGTATGTGTAACCAATCAGAAGCCCCTATTTTACAGATAATGGAGTTTAAAAAGGCTTGATTGTGGAGTACTACATTTCATGAACTCATTCAGATAAATATCCAGTGCCAGGAAGAACTTTTTTTAGAGTTTTGGAAAGAGAGATGGTGATAAGACTACACACAAACTGTATTAGAAACCTGTAAAAAATATAAGGTGCTTGCAACACATCTAACTGTGGATTGAAGGGTTATTTGCACACCTATTAGAACTAAAGGTTGAAAATTCTTGTTGCACTAACTATCCTAACCTGGCTTTGCTATCCTGCAGCCATTTGTTCCTAGTAATAATCTCACACAGAGGGAAAGTGCTCATAGCTTTTATGCTGCTAGACAAAAGGATTGAGCTTACGTTACCCAGTTTTTCCTTTAAACAAAGTAAAAAAAACAGATCATTCCCAAACAGCAAATTTCAAAAAAGATTACCAAATGAACATCTGTTATAATTTATCTAAGGTCTTGCTTCCTCTACTCATTCCTGAAGTTCTGCCAACTCACATGTCCAGGGAAAAAGATACTTTCATCATATGCCCATATCTCTATTAAAAAAAACCCAAAAACAACCAAAACCAAACAAAACCAAAACACACAGCGTGGAAATGCGCCATGTTTTCATCAAACAGTTGTTTTGACAATTATTATTTTTAATAGCACTCATAAGAAACGAAACTTATCATTGCTCTTGGTATCTGTAATAGGATAGTTCATAAACTAGTCTAACTTGAAGAATTTGAAGTTCCACAAGATGCAGTACTACTATGAATCTTTGAAAGTAAATTCCTATAAACTTTGCAAAGTAATGTCTAGTACAGAGGCTTCATGTCTTGCAAGACAGCAATGATGAAGAATACCCTAGAGAAAAGTTTGAAATTATAGCATGCAAACACTGGCTATTCATTTACAACATAAGCATACTGACAAGACAAATTTCATAGAGGGTAACTATAATTGTTTCAGAAATGTCTCAGAAGCTGTAACAGATTCAATAAAACTCAGAGATGACTACAAAGAATCTGTTCCACTCCCATAAAGACTTACTATTTTGCAGAAGAATTTTCTAAATCAAGAGGAATCTGTCTCTTTGTAATAGTGACTACCCAGTAAACATGCATGATCAGCAGTTACAGCTGAGATGGCCTTCATCTCAGGATTAGGCCTTTATCTCAGCCTCTATTTTCAGATATGACCTGATCAGGCAATGTAGAAGGGGAAAGGATACTTCAAAACTTCTAATAGAGCTAAGAACTGTAGGCGCCATGACCCCACAAGTACACAGATGGCTACCATAACAATGTACACTTTCTCTAACACAAGGTATTTGTCTGGAGCTAGGACAAGGACAGCTATAGTAAGGAATATGAGATTATGAACAAACACATCTAAACAAGGGACACAAGTTCACACTTTAGCTGGAGTAGAAATATGCCATTCAGTGCCCACTTTTAAAGAAGCATCTTTGACAGGGATCCTCTACTAAAGAAGGATGATATCTAGGATAAATTTCCACAAAACAGCCACAGTTAATAAAAGATTCCTCAAATCAAAAGTTACACTGGGTGAAGATGACAATAAAGCAGCAGAATTTGGTTATATCTGTCAAAGGCAGAATAATCAAACACTTTTGCTCTTATTTATGGTTTATATGTGTTACTGCTTCCCCAGTGTTAATTTCTGTCTATATTTGCATATATTGGATTTTGCACATCCGACCATAATCCTTTGCACGTGGTAGCTCTGAACTCCATATGGCCTGATGACCCAATATCTTGCTTTCTTGGATGATTCAGGTCAGGTCCCCATTCTGTCCCATTATCAAGATCATGGACAAAAGAGAAACAAGGAACAGCATCCATTTTGGACCATAAATCAGTTCTTTGAGAGCTACTAAGAAACCCAACTGCAGGTGCAAATCATAAATCAAATATGGCAAGTGGCACTATAGATATGTCTTTTAACACATGCCTGAACATTTAAGTATTGCAGACAGTGAAAAATGTCTGTGAACTAATTTACCACAAACCAAACATATCAGAATTTCCAAACGGCAACAGAGAATGTCCAAAAGAAAATTTGATGTAGTTACCCCCAATCCCAGTTGAGGTAACAAGGAAAGAATATGTCTTTATGAGCCTCCTTCCAGGACTGAATCAGTAATTCATCAAAATTTAAAGAAACACCGATTTCCAGATTGTTTAAACATCCTGTTAGTTTTTTCAAAATATTTAAACAAAACAAGGTTTTGAAAACCTTTTTTGAAAAAAAGAAAATGGCTCATTGTGAATTTTAAGTATGCTCAGAGGTGCATATGCTAAATGGATATGCTAAAATATATATTTTCATGGTAAAAGGCAGAAAGCACACTTAGGTACAGAGATGGAATTACAGGAGTAAAGTTTATCATTTAAATATGAGATTAAATATAGGCTCATGTTGCCTTAAATTTATATTAGAATTAGACTACTTCTCTTTAAAATGAAGAAATGTAAAAATAAAGGAAAATATTTAAATGAAAGGAACAAGATCATCTCTTTAAAGGGGTGAGTGTTGAGAAAGCATAATGGGGGAAGGAAATGGACGATGAGGATAGTAATTCAGCTCTGAAAGATGAACAGATCATGACCTATAAAATCCATCTCTTAAGCATGATAGATCCCTGAGATATCCTGCTTGTCAAAAACACTAAGATAAGGTACAACCAATTAACCACAAACTTTGGACCCTGTTTAAGTAGTAATTCTTTTATCTAATTAGTTGTCCATCACTTCAGAATGTAGAGTTCTAGCTGCATGAATATTGTGGGACCTTGAATATTGTGGGTACATGAATATTGTGGAACCTTTCCAGTGTCAAGATAAATTATGTTCATTGTTACTCTTGCTACCACAAATCTGGCTGTTTTCTCTTTTTTATCATAGAAAGCAAACAGGTTCGTCATGGATGGTTTAGGTTTTGTAAATCCATGTTGATAGTTCTCAATTAGCTTCTCTTTCAAGCCAGAATGTGTTTCAAAGGGACTTATTGCATGGTCTTCTAAGGGCCAGAAGAAAAAAATGACAAGCTTTTCCCTGGATTTTGAGGACTGTTTTAAAGATGGGTGTAACATATGCCTTTCTCCAGGCACCTGTAACCTGCCCCAATTTCCTTGACTTCTTGGATCAGTGATCAGCCTCACAAAAACTTTCACAACCATCAGATGTACCCCATCAGGTGTCATGGGTTTGTATGGGACAAGTTGCCTGAAGGAATTCTTGACTCAAACCTTATCCGCTGTTGGTAGATTCCCTCCTTGAACCCTTTCACTAAAGACAGAGCCTTGATAAAATTTAATGAAGATGGAGGCAAATAAGGCATTAAGCATCTCAGTGATATCTGTGACTAAATCATCCTCCCCATTCAACAAGACATTTCCCTTGGTCAGCCTACTGATGAAGCTCTTGTTATCCATGACATCTCTTCCACGTTTCATTTCCAGATGACTGCTGGCCTTCCTGAAAATATTTCTCATGTGCTCACACTTCTAAATTCCTCCTTTCTAGTCAGCTTCCAGTCCCACCTCCTATGTACTCTTTTTGCATCAGAGTTCTATAATAATTTATTTTCCTGGCTGAACCACTCTCTTGCTACATATACATTTTCTCCTGTTCCTGCACTTGGATAATTCTGTACTTAAAAGTCTGACACCTTTTAGAACTACCTTGAAGGAACACATTTACCTCCCATAGGATCTGATTGACCTGTTTCCTGAATTGACTAAAATTTGCACTCCTGCTACTCTCAATCCTCACTTCCCTCAGGGCCTTGAACACCACTGTTTCATGGCAAGTACAGCCAAAGGTGCCATTAATTAATCACATGCAAAAATAATTCTTGCCTACTGGTAAACAGCAGATCCTGCTGTGTGTCAGTCTTAGCTGTCTCATCATGTATCAAGAAGTCATCCCCAGTCTTCAGTCATTGTCTTCCCAACATGCATGCCACCTTGTTGCACTTCCAGAGGTTGTCAGGAAGGTTAAAGGCCCTCATGGACAGCTAGGATTTGTGATCCAGATACTTCAAGGTGTTTAGAGAATGCTTCTCCCTTTCCCTCACTCTGAATGAGTAGTCTGTAATACCACTGTGACTCTCCTCTCATTCTGTCCTAGATGCTGTCAACCAGACTATCTTCCATCCCCTGAAGAACTTCAAAAATCTGAACTGCTTCTTCACAGAGAAGAATACTCTGTGAAGAATACTCCCTCCTTGCTTTCTCTGGCTACCTTTTCCAAGGAAACTGTCTATTGCAGCACTTGTGCCATGCAGCGCATGCTGTCCCACCAAATCTTATTAATTCCTTCCAATGATGCAATAGTTTTGTGATTTCACGAGGAGTAATTTCTACTCCTAGTTGCCCAAGATGTATGCCTTTTTATACATATTTACTTGAGGTGGGTGCTCTTATCCCTTCTTTTTGTCATCAAGCAGCCATTTTCTTTTGCCCTCATCCATCGCTACTTGACTTAAATGTGGGCAGTTGTCTCCCTCATATATCATGCCTAAAAGAAGTCTTTTCATGTCTCCTTTCACAGCCAACATTGCAGATGCATCCAGCTCTAAAAATTATGAAGCCTGCTTATATGTACACCCCAATGTAAATCTGAAATCCTAATTAAGCTGCTGTTAGTGAAGCTCTTGACATGTGTGATACCCTCAACATCACACATTCATAGCAGGAGACTGATTACATACAAGCATAAAGTTCAAGATCATAACCAGGATGTCACTAAATCTTTCAGGTGTATTACATACCTGGAAAGAATTAATTTAAATCTGTAGTCAGATCTCTTCTTACACTAAAAGCTGTTACAACAGTTCTATTTTTAGAAAGCTGTATTTTAGAAATCAGTGTTTCTGTATTGAATTCAAAAAATGTGTTATCTAGATCTTCCTAAAAAAGCATTATCTATACCGAAAAACCACAGAAGCAATAGATCAACCAATTCAAAATGAAAATGCAGTTTGTTAAAGTAACAGGAATATAGGTGTAATTATTTAAACTACACCGGTACTGAAATATTTTGTTTAAGAACATTTCTAATAAATTCAAAGATCCAAAAGGCACTTAAATTATTTCAAGAAGAAATAACAAGAGTTAGGTACTCAGAAAATCACCTTATAACATCCATATCTAAAAATATAGATGTCTAGCTGAACATAATAAAACTGTGGACTTTCACATTACATCTAAAAATTTTCATCCACATTCAAAAGAAAAATATTTCTCAAAACTTTTGATTTAGTTCCTAGGTCTCAAAATCTTACCCAGAAAGTCCTTCAGAATATTCTTAGTCTTTGTTTTGCTTTTAATAATTTAAAATTCAATCATTATTGCACAGCGATTATATGCAATTTTACATCCCATTAACCCTGCTTTGTTTTAATTATAAAGATCCTTTGTTAGATTCCTTTAAATGATCCAGTTTATAATTTCAGGTTATCCTAGGGAGCACTTTAATTCAGCTGCACATTCATCAACTGTTTATGTCCTGTTAATTGTTGACAACTGCACAATTGCATTCTCTAGCTATGATTGATGAATTGCATTCTCAAGTTTAGCTATTAAGCAGAATAAATATTTATAACAATTTTCAGTTAAAGGATTGTTATCTTTGTCCCCAAAAGGGGAAATTAAAAACAAACAGGCTGATTGCACAGAAGAGCATTCCAGTAACACACACACAGTTACTCTAAAACACCTCTCTAAGAAAAGTATAGGGAGGAACTATCCAAGGGCAGTTTGATTAGACATTCCTATGACTGGATTTAAGGAGTGGTTTTTAAATTATACTTATTTTTGAAAAGTCATTGTTAGAAGGGATTAGAAGGTTCACTGGTATCTTAAAACCTGACTGCTAAATAAAAATATGCAGATATAGGATTTGCTCAGAATGTTCATTTTATCAATAGTGAGCATGCAATAATATCTGACCTCAATATCCTGGCTGAGTAAATGAAAAAGGTCCAAATGGTATTGCTTATTATTATGTAAGAACATAAGCTTACTATAAATATTTAGCCTGTTGCCAGGTAATATTTCTTGTACAATGCACAGCATATGACCCACTCAGGTGAGCCCTATTATGGTGTAAAAAACTCATATTTGCACTTCATAGCAAGAAGAATTTCCAATGGAGGGACTTACATTTCCTACTGCTATATAGCACTATAACTTCAGCGTGCACAGGGAATCCAGGAGAATTTGCACCAGCCAAATACTCGGTAGTAACACACTCCTTTTCTTTTTGATACTCCTACCCCTGTATTTCTATACTCTGACATTTTCTAAATTTAATTTCAAATAAATGTGTGATTTAACCACTGAAATATCAGCTAGACAAAAAAATATCCTACAAAGATTTGATACTTCATTTGGCAGTGAGATATCACTGGTGAAAAAAAGAAATCACACATAAAATGACAATATCTCTTTTTTGTTTGTCTTGGGTTCTCTCCTATAAGAAGGGATAAAGAGTCTCACTTTGCTTCCCAGCTTGCTGGCTGGAAGTACTGAGAAACAATGCACAGAGTAGAACACATATACTTGAGGATTGATAAAAAAAAAATCATTAAAAATTTCAAAATCAAGGAAGCTCATATAAACATAATGTCATGTGTGGTTTACAGGACTCAAATTGGCTGGAAATTCTTGATAAAACAGTAATGAAATTACAGTATAGGGAAGTATGTCTGTAAAATGAATGCTGTGCTCCTAAAACAGATGGAGCAGCAGATGGTTTTACAGATTGGGCTCCCTGGACTGTCTGGGTAAAACAACCTTGCTGCTCTGGAGAATGGTGTTTCAATTCTCAAATAACCCTAAACTTATATATGGCTCAAGGGAATTCTATTTCCTTCTGTCAATAAACAAAATTTTCAAAATTTACACACTTCAAAATTAAATATTTACTATATAAAGTATCTATACAATAAAACTCTTAATTAACATGGCCTTTTCATAATCTTTCTGGAACAGATGGTGAGGAAGTATTATCACCCAATGGAATAAATGCAAAATGACTACTTGTTCAAAAGCTTTAAAATTCATTACCTTCCTTCATTGATGAGCTCAATAAATGCAAGTCCTGCATTCTTCTGAATAGAATTTTGCCATTCCTAAGAAGATAAAACATAACATGATCAAAACCCAAGGATTTTAAACCACATTTTTGAAGCTGACCCTGGTGACTTCCTAAGGAAATTGAATTTAGGCAGAACTTCTTATTTCCCCCAACAGTCCCCCCTCACCAAAAAAAAAGATCTGATCATTTAGAAACTGTAATTCATTCATATTTTCAAATAAATTTTGGGTGGTCATGTCTTCTTTTTCACCCTTAAGCATGCTTTAGTTTCCCCTTGTCTAGAGAATAAGAAAACAAATCTTGTTTCTGCAGTTCATGCAGCCACCCAATGAACATTAGTGCAGCAAAGTACCTTCCTTATGTTGCTTCACTGCTACACCTTACACATTTTATTATAAAGGACAGGCAATAATCTATGTAAAATCCATCCTCATTTTTTTGCTTCTTTCTGATTATAAGTGAAAACAAACCCAATCTAAGATAACAAACTAATTTTTTAAAATTGTTTTACTGTTACCATGGATTTCCAAGATGAAATTTCAAACTAATCTAAACCACCAAACTGATATTAAATTTATCAGGATTTTACTTCATATACTGCTAAGTTTAGTAGAAGTTTCACAATGCATCACAAATAGCTTTGGTCATAAAAACTACTTCTTCTCTCACATCAAGAATTCTGATACTTGAGACGAAAAAGGGTTGATCTCTCTTTCTAGCAAGTAAAGATTACATTCTTTTGCAATAATTCCTTAAAAAATTTCATTAAAAGCAATAAAAATTTCTCTGCATTATAATGAAAAACAAAACAAGTACATTAGCTGGATTACAGAGAGAATTCCTAGACTAAGGCTATATGCTGTCAATGGGTAGAGAGTTACAGTTACAGAACTATTCCTTTAATAAATTATTTTTTTTCCAAGAGTAAAAAATTAGGCCACAATTCACAATGCTTGTTCCTTAATGTGGGTGAAAAAAGATGGCTTTGCATAGATAAGGAAAATTTCTCAAAGAACAGCTGTGAAATCTAGTCACTAATCAGCAAAGTGCTTCATACTGATTATACAAATTTACAGATTTGACCAAGTCATGCATCTTAGAAAAAACCCAACAATAACAATCTAATGCTTGTGATTGGTTTTATAAAAGGCAAGCTACTAAAATACCCCAAAAATGAACATTTTCTTGACCTGTGGCTCAGAAGGTAACTCCTGGTTAAGGAAGACAGAGTATCAGCATCCAAGCCTCTAGCTTATGAGCTAGAAAACCATTGTAACATGTCCTTTCTTCAGTGCTGTTCATTTTGTTATTTTTAAAATCCAAGCTAATGATGAACCTAATGATATCACTTTTGGAAGCAGTTAAATAATCTGTGTAGAGTAGAAAGTCACTCTGAGAAACTAAAAGTGAAAGAAGTCAATTACCTGAACACAGGCATCTTGAGAATTTTAGGAAACAAAAGTCTGTGTTGGAGATACTATACAAAGTGTAGCAAAGTGTAGCTTTTGTGGTTTTTTTGGTTTTTTTTTTTTTTTTTTTTTTAATCAGAGCCTTTTACTGTACACTATAAAAACCACTATCAGTATTTTCTTTGGAGATGTTTTTGTGCACCACAGCTGCTATGACTTTGCAGTCAGGAAAGAAGTTGAAAAGAGAGAGGAGAAAGGAATAAAGAAATCTTTCCTAAGACAGGTCAAAGAAAACAAGGTAATTGAATTTTTGAAAAGAAACAGAGGGTCTACCTGTGTCTGAAAAAGCCCAAGAGATTCTTGCAAGTATTTTGTGAGGTCTTCCTGCTAAGTGCAAACATCTCAAAATGGCTAACTGGATTTTATGTGAGATATCTTAAATTGCCTAAAAAGCCACTAAGAAGATATCTATATGGAAGCAAACAAATAACTTCTTATATCTCCATAGGTGGAAAATCTCAACAATTTATCTGAAGTAATTTTTCATTATAAAAATGTTTGAAACTTGCTCAACTATCTACACAAAACTAGTGAAAAACATAATGATGCAGAACCTAGAAAGAAACTAGGATTCATAGTCATGCACTGTTGCACTACAAAGTAGCTATTACAAAATTTATTAAAGACTCTCAACCCTCTATTAATCCACAAATAAGGGAACAATCATTACTGCCACAATTGTCTATCACGTTAAGGCATAATTTAACAGATTCATGATCCTGAGAGATGACCTATATATGTGAAGAAGCACCTGGTTTTCTTTTTTTTCCATTTTGTTTTTCAAAGATGCAAAGAATAGATTGAAAATATAATTTTTCAGCACCAGCACTAGAGCTGCCTTTGCAATGGCCATTCATGTCATCGCATGTACTTTAAGAACTTGAATAAGATGTGGAGCAATTTTGTTTATATTCTCTTGGATTACAAAGTAATCTTTCTCAACTTCAAAATGCAAGAAGATGAAAAATAAACACCAAATGAAATTGATACAGGGACAGTAGCTGTAAGATTTATGCTATAGTCAAGTGGAATCACAGCATAGTCATGTGGTTCAAGCTAAGTGCTTGAATGACTAGACATCTCATGTGGTTTTGGTGTAGCTCATATCATGAATCTTCTGAGCCTTTGAGCAAGAGCTTGAAGCCTTTTCCGTGCCTCAAAAGTGATGGTGGTGACTACGTGCTGAAGTAACAAAAGCCTTTGACAAAATCATGTATGAGACAGCTACTTCCATATAAGAATGCATAGATCTTTTTCCCTTGGGGATCCTGCTTGGTACGCCAGTGAGGATGACTCAACAAAGTGTGGTGTAGAAGACTCAGAGGCTGTCTAGCACTGACAGTGTTCAAGAATGATGACACCATTTCTTTGTACTAAAAATAGAACAAAAATTTAGTTTTTAACTTTATTGATAAATAAATGAAAAAAACTGTCTTCATGCATAATTACTAAACATAATGACTTTAGACATTCAGTTTGATTACTTCTGGTATAGCTTTGTTGTAAATAATTAATATTGTGCAAAATTCTATTAAATTCTATTAATAAAAAATGTACTAAATTATTAGGATAATGGAAATTGACACATTCCTTAACTTCTCCTCCAAATCTATTCTGTCATTGCTTGAAAAGTGTCAATGCATAAAGAATGCATCAGTACCATCTCCTTGAAAGAAAGTTCAAACTGAAACTTGCTATGAAACTCCACGCAGAGGACAGAAGATGAATAACACAATACAAATACTGCTTGAAATTCAGTTGTTTTCCTATAAAATATGATGCATAATCATTTACTCTCTGATATCATTACAATTTTTACTTTTGAGTATTTTTCCAAGTTCTATTTCTTGAAAATTCGCCAATCTCCAGTATGCACACAAAAAAAAGAATGAAAAAAGGAAAAAAACAGTCCAGGCATCTTAAATTGATAGTGGAAAATTTGCACTGGAAAAAAGTAGTGGAGGTGTCAAAAAGGAAAAACTAGACTTGGTATGTTAAGAACTTATTTTAGTTTATATTTCTTTCTAACTAATATTTTGCCTACAATTTTAAATTTTTATTGATGATGTCTAGAACATATCATAAAAAAATCTTGTGATAATGTAGTATAGTTATTAAAAAAAGGAATTGTGATTCTCAGAGTTCTCTCACCCTTTCCACTCTCTGCAAGGAAGTATAAATTTGTGTCAAAAATGTCAAATTTCTCAAAGGAGTGCAGTTACTGAAACAGAGAGATACCTGGCATAGTAATAATCCTACAATTCTCCTTGAACCACAGGTGCTACTGTGTCAATTGTATCTTCATTGGACTTCTCTTTTCTCCATGTCTTAAATTAATTGAGGTCAATCTTTTTTGTTATCTTGAACATTTAGTGAATTTTCTAGTCTAAGATGCTGATAACTCAGTCGATACCTCAATTCTTTGATCACTACGTTGTAATTAAAACTTATTGAGACAGATGACAATCTATTATACCAACTTTCTTCTTTCTAGACCCTTAAACATATTTGGTGGAAAATCTTGTATGGAGTTGAACAGGTGCTAGCTTTCATCTGGAGAAGGAAATGGAAACTATAAAAATGTGTTTGCAATTCACAGCATGCATGTAATTTAGCTAGGGTTTGAACTCCATGTTGTGGAGTTGCCTCCTAAAATCACCAATAACTTCCTATCCAAAAATCACCAATAACTTGCTTTACTTCATTTAGAAGGCAATATTCAAAAGAAATTTTACATGATGTACGAAATGTTTTGTGGTTTTTTTATAGCGGAAAACCGTGTCCATTAAAAGCAGGTAAAAACAGGAAAACTGATTTCAAGACACAGTCTCATAAATTTTTGAGATGATTATACTGCTTTTAAGATCACAGAATTTTCCCTTCCAGTCGTAGAAGAATTTACCTAAAGATATTGGAGTCTGAAAACCTTGCATTATTGTTTGGAATGAAAATCAGATCTAAGAATTCCAGTAACACTGCCTGTGTATTACTCTCATACTCGCATATATACTGCTGATACAGGATAAAAAAAAATGTACTCTTGGTCTACTATTTCAATAAATTTGGGATCAATTTTAGGCTTTTGTAATTGGTCATCCATTTTAAAAGTGGCTATTTCCCACAATAAGCAAGCTGCAGAATGACTGATGACATCCTCCTGCAAGGAAAATCTGCAAGTATTGGAATACTCCTGGTCTCTGGCCAAATCCCAGAAAGGAAAAGAATGTGAAACTTTCATAACACTATTTGTGCAAATATGAATTTAATAAAACAGAGGTAATAGAAAGTTTTAGATTATGGTTTTACGAGACTACAGCCTCTATTCTCTTGACTTTAAATAATATGTTAATTTTTCACTTTCTTGGAAACACACAGACTTATTGCCCTTCTGATCACCTGTGGTAATTGCCCAATTTATCTTGAAAATGAAGTCAAACATTCCCAGAGGAACATTTTATAGGTATCATGGAAGAAAAAAGAAAAAAAAAAACAAAAGCCTACAATTGCAAAAACATTTATATTATTCAAACACTAGGGAAATGGCCAAATTTATTTAGAAAATTAACCTTCATGATCTTGTAGAAATTGTGCATATCTTCTAATACAGGCAGAATTATGTGCAACAAGATGCACATCACTCCATGATTTCTAGAGCTCACCTCCTGACTGGAAAAAAATTTTTTTGCAATTAAGAGATGCTAAAATTATTATTAACAATATATACGCTATGTATGGCAATTTATCCTAAATGCCTGTCTACTTTTTACTCAACCACTCTTTGATGTTAGAGATAGGTAACTAATTTGAAGTCTTCCCAAAATAAATAAATCTTTGTACCTACAGAAAGTACTCCTCATATTGTCTCCATTATAGGGAATGCCCGGAAAGCTATATTTATTATTAATGATGGGCTCTAATAATGAGCTTTGTATCTTTTCTCAGCCCTTGAAGAAATACGAACTCACTCTGATTTCTAGGTATTTCCTCCAGATCTCAGATCCTTCTCAATTGTGTAGGCAGTTTTATAGAGAAGTCAGCGGAAGGCACCTTGACACATTAAATACAGAGGCTGATTCTTACAATTTACTGATTCTGCCTGTCTTGCCATGAATCCAGAAGTTGTTCAGATCAGCATCTCACTGCTGCGTATTTGGTAATATTTTTTGACAAAAGTACTCTGACAAGGACAGGCAAGAAAAAGGGCCAGGAGTCCCTTGATAACTCTGGTATAAGATAAAAAAGAAAACATCTTGGTTATTACTAAAAGCAAAACACAGAATTAGTTTTCCAAATGTATGGGAATCTGTATGGACACCTCACAGGATGATGAAGAAAGTAAAATCGCTCAACAAGTAGGAAAGAATATTCTAATGGTTTCCATTTGAAAGTTAGATTATCAGAAGCAGATGATCAAGAGATGAAGACAGATTGGGCTAGAAGACGTTCTACATATGGACAGTCCAAGAAAATCCTCTGATACCCCTTTAGCATATATTAAAAAAAGAAAAGGTAATAAAAAACTATCACCTTTTGGAAAATAATTTTCTACATCATTTACCAGAATTTCCTAAAGCAGGTGAAAAATGTTGAGGGAGGAAAAAAAAGCAAAAAAATAACCACAAAAACCCTCTTCCCTAGAAAACCACTTAATTTTAGAGGAAAAAAAAAAAACAGCAAAAAAACAGATAAAAAGAAAGTTTTTTGCCTTCTCTTGTAGCTCGTACTAGAGTTCATTTTGGAAATTACACTAAGTGTATAGCAATCTATTTGTGGATAGGCTATGTGGTGGATTATGAGGAGCCCAAAATCAACATTAAAATCTAAGTATGTGTTTAAGCTGTACCATATTTGTACTGCATAAGGACACAGAAAAAAAATATTCCTTTCCTTTTGATGGACCTCTATGTACTATAAATAGAATGAGAATGTTATATAAAGTACTCACTTCACCTACAAAGATTTTGGTTATTGAACTTAAATTTGAGCCTGTGGTAAAATGTGAAGATACAAAGCCTCATTTTGGAGCAACATTGCTGAAAATTTCATACACATTTCTAGTGCCCTCTCCAGCATATGAGAATCTTTTTTTTTTCATTGATATTCACTTCTTCCTCTAACTTCTTCCATCAAAAGCCAAAATTCCTTTCTTGTGTCTTGACTCTCAGAGGCAGACTGTCTTTCCTAGAGCCCCAGCCACTGATCTGCAACCTCCTATAAGCTAATGGTTTCATGGCTACCTTAGAAGCATAATCAGTTAAAAATAACTTTTTTACTCAGGGTTCATTTTCGGTTTGATGTGGTTGTTTCCACCACTACGTATCCTGATGAAAGGGATCAGCAGTAATATGGAGCTAGGCATCGAGAAGATATGGATACATCTGGAAGTGTGATCTTGGCCAGAGACAAGCCTAAACTGACCACCAAAACTGTAGCCTAAGAGTGTGATTCCATTAGATGCAAAGATCTGAATTTACAGCTTGCTGCCATGAAAACGTGAGTTGTGTTTTCTCTTTTCTCCTCTGTGCTCCCAATTTTTCAATCCTGAATCCTTTTCTGTGAGTAGCTCTGGTGGCTACTCAGAGAAGGCACAACAAGGCTCTTAGCTAAAAGCCACTAAGCCAGGGAACAAATGTCTGAGTAGTTTTCACATGTGAATTAGTCTTGTAAATATCAGCACGGGTACGAAGGTGCTGTTAGCAGAGAAGAAGCTGCAGGATGGAAGTAGTGTAGCAGATACAGAACTTTGTTAGCATAAATGTTTTAAAGATATGCTGGAAAAAAGGATTATTGAAACAACAAGTTTTTGTGTGTTTGCACATGTGTTTCTATGCATCATTCCCCCCTGTAAAATCAAATTTTAATTCAGACTTTTGCAGTGATATTATATGCAGAGTTATCTCCTATTTGCACTAGTATGGAAACAGAGACAGTGGGTAATGCAACAGAACAAACAGGAAAACACAAGCAAAGGTAAAACACCCAACTTGTTTCATGACAAGGAAAAGAGATTAAAAAAATTCTATCTTCATAGAAATTTGTATAACCAACCCTAATTTCATAATTGAAGTTATATCAAACTTAATTTCCTAAATAGATTAGGTTACAGGGGGTTTTCCCATGAGATTTAGGGGAAGCAGTTATTATTTAACTTATCTTCAGCCTTTCCTATTGCAATTGGTGTCAAAAAGACAAATAGCAAACACTTCTGTAACTGTTCTGCTATCACAGTTACTCTGAAGGGACTATCACTTATTTAACAAAAATTATAGACTATGAGAACCCTAGGAATACCTCTGGAGGGAGATCAAGAAGTATAATTAAAGTTGAATCTAATATTAGCAACAAGAGCAAACAGACAAGAAATATTACAAAAAAGAAAATTCTATAATGAAAAGTAAAAGGTTTCTGCACAGCAGAGCTGGACACTTCCCCCTTAAACTCTTATACAAACCCGTGAATACAGTATATTTAGTATCAAGAATCGTGCACTGTGCTTCTCCTATATGAATTGAATATTTCAAGGCTTTTTCTGGTCAGTGGGACCAGAAAAAGATTTTTTTCCCCCTTTTTTTCCCCCCTTGATTTCTGTGTTGATCAATTGCCAATTTCTAAAGAGCTATCCCATACTTTGAAGCAGAAGGTACATCTAGATGTGCTGGTGTCTACTGAAATCCCTGCAGTGCCTGGTTGATGGGTCTTTCTTTATTCTCAGAGATAAAACAACTATCAAATTTCCTCTCTGAGGATTCCCTTTGAATTTACAACAGCCAGGCACATCTTTGGGGTATTTTTAAAATTTGTTAATTGGTTTTTACATCTCTCCTTGGAGTGGAACCAATTTCTTGATAATGTTCTGAATTTTTTCTGCCACTTAGAATTATGAGGCATTTATCCTTATAATAATTATATTTTTAAACAGACTGAGTACCAAGATGTCTTAAAAAATAAAACAGTGTTTTCTTTTTAAGAAAATTATTTTTTTTTTGTAAATAGATGAGATACAGAAAAATACAAGTGGCATGAGATAAAACTCCTTTGGGACGCAACTACTCAATTTCTTCAGAAGCTGTCTCCCCAAAGAGAGGAATCTGGAAAAGATCTGGAAGTAATTAGAAACTATTGTAGTGTTTTGGTTAGGAAAAAAAATAAAGAAAAGAAAAATAATATTTAAAAAAGCAACTGAAATCTAAATCTGATGTAAGAAGGAATTACACTGCAAAAATCAATGCATTTTTCTAATACTGCATGGCTTATTGAAGAAATGTGCTACTCCAACAGCAACACAGCTGTGAACATGCTCAACTGGGCTGAGGGAACAAAGACCAGCTAATCAAGCACAGATATGGTCAAACATAATGCATCTTCATCCATTTTATGTTAAAATAGACTAATTTCAAATAAAAGGGCCTATCTTAGGAAAAGTGAAAATCATTATATGTTTATTCTCAATTATTTAGCAAATTTGTTTCAAGTGCTTGGATGTGTGATTATGGTTTATATAAGAAATACAGAAAAGAAAGCCTTCAAATTAAGCTAAATTTTAATCTAGTGCAGTAGGTGTTACTAGGAAAAAAATATAATACAAGTTACAGTACAAGAAAGATTCTGAAAACACAGACTAGTGCTTTTTGCTCTTCCCCAAACCTACAAATGATATACCATCCATACAGGAGTTCCTTTAAAACTTAAAATGTATTTTTCACAGAAACTCCAAATTCCTTTGGGGGAAAGGCTTGATTGCATACTCCTCAGAGCCTAAAAGGCTGCCCATATGAACTGAATTATCCATGACATGTACCTTCAGACATTTGTAATGTGATATTTCATGTAAATTTAGACCATACCTAGAATGTGAGCCTCTGGCAATGTTGATTTTATTCAGGAGCTCAGATAAGAAAAAAAATTCTGACATCCTTGCTAATCTGTAGTCGTTAACATGGAATTTCCAACATAAAAAGCATAAAAGCATCTAATTTGCTGTAGCAAATGAAAGGAAAACAAACTTTGCATTTCCCTTTCCTTTTCAATGTCTTAAGTTACCCTGTTCTGTGCAAACAAAATTGTACTTTTCAAAGGTTTTTATTATCACCATCTATCTTTTGAGTGACACTTTTCAAACTTCCCCACATAATCTGTAAAATGTCATTCAATTTAAATATGAAGGATTTAACCATGCAAGGAAGAAAAGCCATATTTACACAGGAATTATTAAAAGTCCACTAGCTATATACTTTATGCAGAGCTATATACTTTATGCAGTCTTTCCAGTTCACATTGCTTAATTTGTCATAAGAAAAAACTCATGTAGCCTATCTCTTCTTTATATAGAGATGAGGTATCCTCATTTGCTGTGGACAAAATCTCCTATGATCCTAAATCCAAGCTCTGCAAATACTAGGCTTGATTATGATATTCGGCTGTTTTTTTTTTCTAGCTATTTTATGTATGAGTATTTAGCATATTATAGCAATTATCTCATGTTCTCTTTTGACAGATAGTTTTAAAATGTAAATAACAACAACAAAACAAAAATCTTCCCTGTTGATGAATAAAAATACGGACTGGTGCATTTACTCCTATTATTCTGTGGAAGTACTGCTGTTCAGAAGAATATTCCAGAGGTCAGGAAGGTGAGGGGAGGAGACTGCAATTTGCACCACTACAGCCCCCTGTTGACCAATTCCTGTAGAAACAATTACCATGACTTCCCCAACAAACACTACAGACTTGGCTCCTGAAGTATTTCCTAATAAAGGGACATCCAGAGACAAAATCCTCCTTATTTAGAAGACAAGGAAACAACCCTGAAGTATCAGACAAGGTATAAAAACGAAAGCTTGAAATTTCCCCAAGTAATTAGGTAGATGGAAGAGTTCTTCCAAGCAAACAGCGAAGAAAATAAATAAATGTTTGAATCTTCAAAATTGTTAGGCTCTTGCCATTACTCTAGGTATAAAATGAACCTTATTTTTGAAATACTTTGAAATAAAGCCCAACATATATGGTAGTCATAAAAATAACAAATTGATTTTTGCTGCATTTGTTACATAGCTTTACTGAGATGTCTAAAGAAAGAGCATTGGAGAAAGAGCTTAAATTTCTCTCTCTTCCTTTCAATCAATATTTGAGGCAAAGTTTCATCTCTAGGGCCCTTAATGGCAGGAATTCCTGGAGCCAGCAAATGAGTAATGTTAAACCTATGATTAGATGATGAGGCCATCAAAGACACTAGACCCTAATGCTACATTCCACTTTATTCCTGAGAACTGCAGTAAAACCGAAGGCTAGGGAAGAAAGGAGTGTAAGTTATTCTTTCCCTTGAAAAAATGTTTCAAGAGCTGTTAAAAATAAAAGAAAAAAGTTGTATGACATGAACACTGAGCTCAAAAGCCTTAATGGATCTTTTGGAATTTTTTTGGAACCCAAGACTTCACCATTAGGTAACAAATTTTTCAAGTGCTCTGCTAGAGAAGGTTTGAAGTTCAAATCCCACTGAGGATTCCTGCCAGGGATATATTTTTCTTTTACTTTTCACTAACTGATAACCCTCTAAAAGAGGAAGAAATAAAAGGAAGAGGAAAAAAAAATACAAAGGAAAACAAGATTTAATGATTTCCTTATGACACAAGCTTGAAGAAATGCAACCTACAGACAGGCAAGGTAAGTAGGAACACTCTCCCCCAAATCTACTTGTAAATGTTTATTATTTTGAGATAGATTTCTCAAAAGTAGATTTTAATTTCAACTGTCCCTAGAAACACCTTTGTTTACAGTGTATGCTGTCAGTGTGCAGTAGTGAATGCTTAAGAAAACATGCAACGAAGTAAATTTATTTGATAATTATATAATAAGTTAAGCTGGGTATTTTATTCACAAACTTGAGTTGAACTGGTATTTTAGTTCTGTGGGGAACCCGGTTAATGAAATGTTCTTATAGGTTTTTAGAGAAGTATAAAAACTTCCAAAGTTATTTGAATCTGTTGGGAAACCAATTTTCTTACATTCTACAAAGTGAACAAAGTTCTAAAATTTTTGCTGTTAACTTCTAATTGGCAGTTTAAAATAAAAGGATATATACACAATATTAGCCAATAACACTTCTATCAAAACAAATTGAGATATAAATAATACAAACAATATAAGAAACTAGTCTAGCTTTCAATATTTTATTTTTGAAAGCATTTCAAAACAATAATTTTTATTCCTGAGAAACCCATTACTGCTGTATTAAAACCCCAAAAATTAACCACAAAAATTTTATGTAGAAATGTTCTGCTTCTGCCAGTTCTTGAGGACTACTTAATCCATGTTCTTCTGCTTTTTATATACTGACAGCTACGTAAAATATTCAATGTTATGTCATGTGTATCAAAAGTAATACAGTCAGCACAAAGTAATGCTTTAAAAAAATCACTAATTCAAAGACAAATTTCAACATAAAATTATGACCACAGTATCCTACTTACATAATCTACATAAGAACAGGAGGAGAGCTTATACACAGAGAAAATTAATAACGTACATCCATACACTTTTAGAACAGAAATGCAAATATACCTTGTATACCCTGTGAATATGGAAAAAGTATAGAATGAATATCTAAAGAAAAAAATCTACAATTTATACATTACCAGAATAAACTAACTTGGTGTTTCTTTTGTAACAAAATGGAAGAATAAAACAAACTGCCAGATACAATTCCTTGGCTGACAGTGATTACACAAGAAAATTAATACAATCAAAACCAGAGAATGTCTTACCTGTGAACAAAGCAGCATAACCAGTTCAACCACTGAAGTACTTGACTTCATACAAACAAGACCTGCAATAAACAGTCAAAAATTAGTTTAAAAGATGGTGGTATTTAGATATTATAGCTCCATTGTTCCAGAAGTCCATAAAATATATAAATGTATATTTTTTATAACACAGACTAAAACAATTTTCAAGCATAATTAACTGAGAATTTCAATTTCAAGAATATTTAAATGTTCAAAAGAATCACCTGGAATAATCTAGACCAGTTCAGGACAAAATGTCTTCTAATTATTTTTGGCATTTAGCTTCGTTATTTAAATAAATAAATATCAGTACAATCCGAAGCAGTTTAATGTATGATAAACATAAGTTAACAGCTTTTGAATATTAAATAATGCAAATTCATAAGAATAAAGTGATCAGTTAATAACAGGTAAAAAATAAAGCCTCTGCTTAGATATTATTTTAATTTTTATCTAGTAATTGATTATCCTGTAATTGAAAGCTTGAGTATTAATGAAAGAGACATTCATGTGAAATAATATTTTTATTAAAATCAAACCCCATAATTTTTAGTTTCTTAAAACATTTTTATTTCTTGAAACAAACCTTGAATTATGTAGTCTTTTACTCATTGTTTTGTACTTAATTAAAATAATAAATACCTAGTAACATTGTCACTATTGCAAATACTCGTTTGCATCTTCGGAAATGTAAATTTACTCTCTGAGAGAAGGATGCCATATCTAAGTAATTTAAAGATTAATTGTAAGGACACTTGCAGGAAATTTCATTTCTACTGTTACCTTTACATGTGCTAGCTTCTGTTATCTAACACCATTTAGATATTAATATGATGCTTTAGGGCATGGAAACACTTTGGCTATGTTATAAAAATGATAAATTTACAAATAAGCTTACAAGTAAGGGGTAAATAGGTGGCTGGAAAGAAAGCTGATGTTCTTTAAGATGGTTTCTATAAACAGTGATTAGAGACAAAAGCACTTCTACATGATAGCATGTATATTTATTTTGGGTAGTGGATAAATACCCTTTTGTGCCCATTTTGCTAACAACCCCATCCTTATTGTACAGTAACACAGAACAAGCTGTAAGAAGCCACCAGGCTTCCATTCTATCAGATACAGGGGCAGTTAATGAAATAAGAGGCAGATGTGCAAAGCTCATTTAGTGAGACAATTGCTGTAATTGATCAGCTATTCTCATGCTCAAGTGCTAGAGGATCAGAAAGATTAATGAGATACTTATCACCTGCAGGCTACTTCCACTGTTTGGAAGCTGACAAAGAAAATCCAAACAGAAGACTGAACTCCAGAGTTAAGCCAATGCAGGTAGGACAGACACATCAAATATTTCATCATATAATGTTGTCTGGTTTATTACACATTCACCTCTTATTCTGTAAAACTAAAAAAAACCCCAATAAAAACCCAAAACCAAAAGCAAAATCAACAAAACAAAAATAACCCCTGTCTGTCACACACTCACTAATCATTTTTCAAAATCAACCTCAGGTGTACTAAAACATGACTAAGGCAAAAAATTTCTCTTGGAAACCTATCCTCATGCTACAATCTTCTAAATTTGTACATGTTCTTACTTATGATTTTACATCAAAAAAAAACCCCAAATATATCCAGAATAAGCACCATACAGAGTTATGAAAAGGAAACCAACTAAATTACATAAAGGTGATTATGCATCAGCACTAATATCTTTATATCTTCCCCAGGTTTTCAAAAAGAAACCTTAACATAAAATATATACTTTGAAGAAACATACATAATGAATATTTTCTGGCTTAATTAATTAATTAAGAATGTTCTTAGAAGTTGGGCATTCTTATACTATCTGTGCAGCTTCAAACAATATGAAAAAATTTTGGAGTGTGCCTTAAATGGCACAAAGCTAGAATAAATGCTCATGATTATCATCCAGGTAACAATGATGATCTAGTCCTAATAACACAAAGCTGCAGATATGAAAAAATATGACTCTGTTTGAAGGAGTCATAATTGCTTAGACCAAGATTGTCTATTTACAATAAGAATTTTTATGCACTATATATGCACTCTAACTTTTTAACAATGTGATAATGATATAGGTCTAAGTGGTCATCTGATCTCAAACTGATGTCCTTTCACTATTCCCTTCAACATTACTTGATAATTTTTATATATCACATCTAAACAACTGCAAGCTTGGATGTAGCATTCCAGCTACAAGGAGAATCAAATTGATTTTGTGAAATTCAGAAAAAAGAAAAGGATACAGAACTGACACCTGGTTAGCACATCAGCAGGCCCCTTAGTTATAACCAGCTCTTTAATTGCCTGCTGATGAAACAACCCATTGGTAACAGCCATTAACACTTCTCCTAACCATTAGTATTAAAATAGACTGCTTTCCATATCCAAAAGCAACAAATAATTATCTTAGAATTTGTAGCACTTTTCTCATATGAAAATACAGAGAGAGATAGGAAAGTCTCATTAAAGAAGGTCACAATGTCAATGACATTTGTCTCAGTCTACTGCAGAAATTAAGTGTGCAGCTCTCTACTTATAAATTAGCAGAACTGGGAGTGGTCCAGACAGAAAATGGGGAATCTTGTGCACTTTGATGGTCAGTAAGGAAATAGAAACAGAAATACTTTCTGTTCACCTTTAAGTACTCATATCATACATTCCTTGAAGTAAAACAGAATACAGAAATGTGAAACATTCATAGCAGGACTACCATTTTGCTTTATAAATTTCTTACATATCAGCCCCCTAATCCTACTTCAGGGACTTTTACTCAAACCATGAAGGAAAGTGTGTGCCCTCCATAATATGCTCAATTTCCTCCATCCTAGCTGCCAAGGGCTCTATTGTGCTTCTTCCCACTTTCGCTTCTTCCTGACTGAGCAGTTAGAGTTTGAAATAAATAACGATTTTTTTTTCCTGTTATGCAAAACACAATTAATCTTCAAAATCTACTGTCAGAGTTGTTGTGCAGTCAATAGTGGTGAATGATAAGAAAAGATCAGACCTAATGGAGGATAGATCTATTTCTGCCTTTTAGGTAAAACTGTCAGAATGCAATCTCTGCTTGCATTATGAAGATCCCACATCATCAAAACCTGCAGGAGCAAGTTTAGGAAGAACCCCAATCCCTGTCCTATTTAACTTTTCCTTAATAGACCAGAAAAAAAAAGATAATTTTATTACTCTTTCAGTTTCTAGATTTGTCCCCTCCTCTCCTCTAGGAGTCCAAACTGTGTGAATTGACTATTTTTTTTAGCATAGAACATGAACAAAAAAAAAATTCCCACAGTGCACAGTCTATATCCTGACATACAAAAATTAAAGGAGGGGTAAAAAGTTCTCTCCCATTTTTCAGAGAGTACAGAAGACATAAACTGGTTGAGGTCTCTTCATAAAACTAAAAATAGAATTTATAGTATTAGAATCTGAATAAATATCAATTTTCCAGTTGATTTTCTAAGTTCCAAATATGTTAACAACTGTATTTTTTCTTCCTCTTTACCATTTTGCAGGGTTTTACAGAGTTTTCAGTGTGTGTAAAATTTTATTAGTTTTAACATAATGAGATAAAAAAAGATAACAAGCTTGGAAAAATAGTGGCTTCTCAGACTGAAAGGAGCACACAAATCTATTTTCAGTTCTCTTTCCCCTCCTTAACTTTAATGAGAAAAAGGATTTGCTGCTCAAACTAAAACTGCTGCCTGCATTCTTCAGCAGCAGATAAGTTCTTCCTATACCATCTGTATCAAATGCCATTAAGGAAGCTAACGTAATTACTAAAATACAAGTGGATATTTCCTGCATACAGCAAGGTTAAAAAGGTCACTGTTGAACTGAATGGAGTGCACACTTTTTACATTTGCTGGTCTTTAGTTGTTTTCTTCATGGTCTATTCTCAGTCCATTAAATATAGCCATCAAAATTCAGCAACTTGATGGCAACAATGACCACATATATGGATGCAAAAACTGGGACCATCAAGTGCATGACCTCGGCTAATCTGGAATAAATGATGTATGCCTGGCAATTATCTTGAAATGCTCTGGTTTACTTGACTTCTTTCTCAGTGTTCTTCTGTTGGCCCAAAGATATGCTAATTATGTCTTTTTGCTATGACTTATTAATGTCTAAAAAAAGATTAATTTCAACTATACTGTTTTAGTCATGCCTGTGGCATTAATGAAGTCATGGGTTCAAAACTTCCAAATCACCATGCTGAACTAGTCAGTGTGAATTTACGTTTTGAAGAAATATAATGTAGGCTGATAAAATCAATTTAAAAAAAAAAAATCCTCATGAAATAAGATCATGGTTTTGAACTTCTTTTTATTATTATTAATACAATGTGTGTATGAGTCTAACTGAATACCACCACAATTTCATCTGGTATTTATCAAGGTTTGCCTGCATTTTCTTTCAATGATTTTACTTTGTGTCAACTTAAACCCTTATTGGAACTGGAATCAATTGTAATACTAGCAAAAACAAAACCTAAATGTTTTTATAGCTCATGTTCAACTTAGAAAAAAAGATGCAATTAGCAAAACTTTACAGCCTTTAGAAATCTTTCACTCAATTATAACTTCTGCTTATCTGAAAAATCTCAGGTATGGCTAGGTAAAATGTTTGACAAAGTTGAATCCATTTAACTCAGTTCACAGAGAAAAATTGTTCCTTATTACTCCTCTACAGCACATCATCAAAACTATAGGAGCTTTGTATAGTACAAGATACTTATGAAAAAATACACACATGCTATTAAATCCGTTATTCTTGCAACATGTGAAAAGTGTGTAAATTGTACCTAGAAATGAGAAAAAAACCCTAAAACTAGACAAAAATAAAATCAGAAAACATTGTAATTCTTCTTTGCAACTTTTTTTTTTTTTTTTGGTAAGGTAAGCTTTTTCTATTTTCTAGTTATATAGTGTTCCATGTACCTTAAACAAAACTGTATTGTTTCAAATTATTTCAAATTGTTCATAATAATTATGGGTAATTCATCCTGTGATATCTCTTCCCATAATCCTCAGTGATTTCTGTGCCATGAGACAGAGTAGGAGTTTTCTACCGGTAATTACCCCTCAGAAATTGGATTTTCATTTTTGATAGACTATTCCCCTATACTTTGTTCAGCATTTGTTAGGAATGGTGCAACAAAGTTTCAAGCACATTTCTCCCTGGGCACAAAAACTAAAGCACATTTTGGCTGTGAAACTAACTAGGACAAAAATTATGGTGATGTTTTGGTTGGATATGTAAGTTTTCCTTAAAATTTATTTGTTCGTTCTAACCCTCTTTCTTCTGCCAGCAAATTCTGGCACATGATTTCTTGAAATATATTTCTAAACCCAATTTATAATCAAAGAAATAACCCTAGGACTCCTTTTTTGACCAATAAAGTTATCTGGATAATTTAAATCTATATTATTCCCTCTCTTACATAGGCTGTCACTCAGAGAAAATTAGATTCAAATTAATGTTTTTCATGAATTATCAAGCTGCTGGGGAGTTCCATAAAGATCTGAAAGGAGAGAGTATGGAGAGAAAATAGAAGACTGGTGAAAAATTTGAAAGTAAATGCTAAGTATGCAAAACTCAAACTGAAACAACAGATGTTCTTATTCCAAACCAAGCAATTACTGGGGGGGCTCGGGGGAAGATAGGTATTAAACAGAATGCAACGTTTTGCAAGATTACACCCCAAATTTGTTTTAGAACCATACATATGTGACATATTTTCTAGGCATTTAAATTACACTAATGGTCTTTATGAAAAGAAAAAGCTGGGAAATATTCAGAACTTGAAGTAAGTCTGCAGATGGAAATCACAGCCATGTTGCAAATAATTATAACTTTGCTTTTACTAGATGAAAGAAAACACTATTCCAAAGAAAGTAACTCACTAAAATAACAAAGTCAGGGTTATAGATTCAACAAAACCTTCAGCAGCCTTGACTGACGTTACCACCAACTCTAGGGACCATGAAGGATGGCTGCATTACTACTCCAGACCATTCTTTGTATGGGCAAACCACCTTTACAGAGCAGGAAAGTGACACAGAAAAATACAGTGAACGTGAATTTGACTCCATGTTCTTTAGTTGATCAAAACAGTTACAATTCTTAAAGGATTTTTTTTTGCTATGGTGAAAGAGACTGCACAATACAATCAATAGTCTTTTGATATGGTATCCAGAAATCTAGGAAAGGTATCATTCAGGTTATCAAATGGAAAACCTTAAAAAATATATAATCTTTAGAATGGACATATTAGGAGAAAAACCTCAAATAAACAGTAATAGGTCAACAAAATCCCCCAGGTTTTAATCTGTCCAAGCTCAGCTCAAATGGACCAGCCTTTTTAGCTAGATTTGTAAAAAAACAGACCTTAATATTGGGACAATATTTAAAAGAGTAAGAATGGTATGTAATAGTTTCTTTAATCATTTTATTAAACTGAGAAAACCTAAACTTCTTCACTACTGCAGCTACTAAAAAGGAATCTAAATATGGACTGGAAAACATCCAGATGGAATCACAAAATGGCAAAAACTCTTGAGAGTCTACCCACAGAGAGGGATTTATTACAACATATAGATGATTTAGTTTTTAAAATTACAGGCTTTCGTCCAGTAATCCCATGAGCTGCAATGATATTGACAAAACTGATGCTAGTGCCACACTACTCTGAAGAGTCCAGCCTTTTGCTAACCTGTGGATTTTCTGAAAATTTTCCTTTAGTGTAATGAGATGCACAAATTCTCATTTATCAAATGAAAAGGAGATCACAATCTATAAAATAAAATCCACTACCACTGTTCATTTTAAGATACCATGGAAGGTTTTCAAAACTGATTCAGTTTTTCATTTAATGCCTGTAGTAATTTTTTATTTGTCCAGTGCTCCACTGGGATTTACTCAATATATATATTTGTGTATTACTGTCATTCTCTTAAAACAGTATTTCTTCTGATAGAACTCTTTCCAAATATCTCCCAAATCTTTCCAAATATTGTGGCATAGTGAAATTATGTGCTTATCCAACAGATAACAGAACAGATCTAAAATTTACATCAGTCTGTCATGCATCAATTGAGAAATTGTTCTAATCAGCATTAACAACACAAAACAATACACAAAAATATTCATTTTATATAAAAGAATTCGACACAAATATTAATTATAAGAAAATAATTTTCTGTTAAATTTGAAGGAAACAATTCCCGGTTAAGTGAAGCAGATTTTTTAAATGGTGTGACACATATTTACTAGAATTTATGTGTAAATTTAATCTATTTCCTCATCTTCTAAAGTCCTCTTCTAGACTAAAGGCAAAAAGACCCAAGTCAATGATCACACTGCACTGAAGTTGAACAAACTAAAATATCTCCAATCTTGAAAAGGTCTGTAAAATTGAATTATTGTATATTTTATTATATATATATTTTATTATACAATATATAATTATTGTATATTTTCTGTCAAAATGTACTTCATTTTCTAGTAGACTTGTGTAAGTTATAAATATTTGTTTTCAGCAGAAGCCTGAAAACACCTACAATTACATATTCTAGAAAATCCCAAACTCTCGTTTATCTAGAAAGAATCTCAATGAAAATTCCAGAATTTTCCTCCAAAACCAAACAGTTCACTGTGAGAATTCAAATGTAATCCTGAATGTCTTCTGATTTCACTCTTTAGACTAGGATATTATTCAAATAAGTGACTCAGAATTGTCAATAAATTTCTACTTTAGCTGCTGCCAGGGATATTTAATTTCAGTGGAAGGAGTAACAAAAACATTAATTGATAAAGGAGTTTAAAAATTAATTTTAAATGTGACAATTTAAAATATTTTGGAAGTTTTGTCATGTGGTATTTTCCTGTCAATCCTTTCATGAAAAAGCTGCCAATTTTGTGATTAAGTTTGTAGAAAAATTACTAAATGAAAACAAGTCATACCAAAGAAGTTGCCACATATTTAATACATGGAAAAAAGAGGTCGTCTTAATTAATGAAGAAACATTTTAATGTTTCTTTTAAAAGGAAACATTTTAAAAGAGAAACTTTCCTTTCTCTTTTTTTCTCAATCTTTCACCTCCTCTCAAATCTAGGTTAGAGGAAATACATTTTGTAAGCATTACCTCAATAGTAAATTATTTTCAAAGCTAAACAAGCAGAAATAAAGACACTAATTTCACTCACTAACACAAGTAAATGTTTATACCTTATACCTTCACTACAAAAATGGTGCTTTCTGCTCATCTCAAGAACCTTTTCCAAGTCTTTCTAAGGTTGTTAAAAATGATGTCCTGGAAAAGATACATCATAGAGATGACCCCAAATAACAGCGTCTAGAATATCAGGATTTCCCTGTAAAGGCATTACTTAATGCTATATTTTCCTTATGTATGAAGTTTTATTTTTACTCCTGAAGTTTATCAACTTTTTTTTAGCTTCAGTCTATAACTTATTCTTATTTGATTCCCTTTTATGAGCTTATTCCTTTTTGTTTCTCTCCTCTTATGGTAAACATAGGAGTTACTTTGTGTTTTCTTCTTTCTATTATTCCTTCTAGTTTGTTGTTATATTCTTTCCTTTTATTAGAGGGACATGGCAAAAGTGAAATATGTGCCTAGTGAATGACAAAAAAGGTTGGTGAGAAAAGATTAAGCTGCCCAGCAACAAAACCATTTACTCCTACTGATCCTCCTTAGTTCCTTATATTCTCTTTAGCAACATTGGGGCCACACTGAGTGAACCAGCACAGCTACAAACAGGGAGTATAAGAAAACCTCAGAGCTCATGCAGCTTCCTAAATTTCTAAGGCCAAGATCACCCCTATTTTAAGTAGATGTGATCTCATGAGTAGCAAAACTAATTACTGTATAAATATAAATGTTTCCTGAGAATTTGATAACAATAAAAGGAAGATAAAAATTTCCAAGCTGAACTTTGCTGACCTTAGTTGGCTGCCATCAGATCTCGCTTCCATCCTGAAGCCCTACTGACAAATGGTAATCATTCTGAAACAGTGTCTCTCAAAACACAAAAAACCTTTCACAGTCATAGATCTCTTGAAGTAACTTGTATTTCTTGTGTTGCAGTTTTCTTTATTTACTTGACAGTAACATTGTTATGGGCTCTCTCTAGACCTGCTTTGACATCACTTTGCCATCTTAATTTGACATATCACAACTGTCTCTGTTGTCTGACAAGTTCTTTCAGCATGATGTTTTCTCATTGCAAGAAAATCTCCACAGACAAGAAGCATAAAAAGACTGAATCATAAAATTCCACACACCATCAGACGAAAAATATGATATAAGAGAATAGATGTTTAGCAGACCTGGGGATCTTTTTTGGAAGGAGGTAAAATTTAAGATAAAGTTGCACTGATCACAGTAAAGATATAGTATCTTAGTAATAAGCCCAGGTATGTAGGGAGTCTGTTCATATCTAGGTAAATCAAGCTAGAGGGTTCATTAATGTTTATACTATAATTAACATTTTTTCCTCATCAATAAAGGATCTATAAACAGGTATTTTTTTTTAAATTCAAGTGTAGTAGTTTTTCAAGTAATTGAGTCTATAATTTTTGTGCAAGATTCTTTTTTTTAAGCCTTGAAGGTATGGAAACACGTAAATCCATATCTAACAGGATGAGCTAAGAAGTGCCTTTAAATCATCAGGACCAGTAAGGAAACTTGGTAAACTTGGTCACTAATTAAAATGTTTCAGCATGGGTCATAAGAACAGGTGATATATATATAGACAGAAAGCTAAGGAATATATATGGAAAAACTGTGACCAGTCCTAAATGGGATTAATTTTGTAAAGAACCTGGTCACAGAACTCAGATTACATGGAAAAGAATGTACTATGTCTCATGAGAAATACATCTTTCAGGGTAATATCTGATACAGAGATGTTATTTGCACCCTATAGATTATCAGAATTAGGTAGTTCTCTGGAAAACACTGTCAGTGTAATAAAGTAGATTGATTCCATTTTTAAGCTTTCAGAGGACAAGGGCTGGGGCAAATACCAGCCTAACTGTTTCAAGTCCAAAATCAGGCAGAGTCCCCTGCTGTGTTCTGAATGATGAATTAAGTGGAATGAGAACCAAAGAACCTCTGCCTGTGGAGAGCTTCAGTCACAGCATGAACATCCTGTAGATACTGAATACCATTTTGGCATACCACCTCGTTTTTCTTTGGACCTGGACAGTAGAGGAGAAAAATAATAAGCGGGGAAAAGGTGCTTTTCTGAAAAAAAAAAATATTGTACAACTTAGTCGAGTGTTACCATTCAGCACTGCTGTATAGTTGATATGATGAGTCCACCTACAGGCTGTCTTACAGCAGTGCCTGCACAAGTTAAGAACTTTCTCCAGAATCTTTTAAAAATTGTTTCCTTGAAATAACTTTAAATAGCTCTCTTGATACTTTTTTTTTTTTCTGGTAGTAGGTTGGTAGGAAAACTCACTAGAAAAAATATTTCCAAGTAAAGCTGAAAGTTAAAGCAAGAAAGACAGAAACTGGATTACAAAAAAAGATGAACTATCAAGGAGGGTAACAGGGAGATGGACATATGGAGAGTATTTTTCTAGAATTTGAAGGCAAAAAGACCAGTCCTTTCTAGGCCTTTTGACTTACAAATGGAATACATGCTACTAGCCTGAAAAATAAATTTATTATAAAATGGCTAATACTGCTGAAGTAAATGGAACCCAGTGATTACAAAAAAATAACTCCTTTTCTTACTTTTTAAAATATTTTCCAATATTTTGTGCATTTCTTCATGTGCTTTAAAAACCGGTAATTGGTACTCTTCAGTTCCTAATAATAAAAGTGTTATAATAGCACTTTCAACAGTATTTTAGTAACTTAAAGCATCTAGTGGTCTCTCTATTTTCAAGGATAACTTTCAGAGCTTCTTTCCATTAAACCTGACTACTTTATACTGTTACCAGCTTTTGATTTCCTGAAGGCACATATTTATTAATTTTTAACATCTGCACTCTCCTAACTAAACTTTACAATTAATCTCACAATTTCAGTCATTTTTTCTCCATTTTCAAAGCAACAAAAGAACCCAAATATCTGTTTAATGGGAATGCATTACATTGTGGATTGTAGACATCTTGATTGTTAATCAATGCAATAATGATAATATAATCAACCACATAAAATCTGAGTGCCAACAACAATTTCTACCCTTAAGTTACACTGGGACCACACAAGTCAGAGACAGAGGGGAGGGCATGAGCAGTTAACCTCTGTTCCACAGTCTAATACATCTTAGTAAGTGTCCAACTCATTAGACAGGGATAGAGTGGCTCATATGTGTAATTAATTATTGGCAGGTTTACTTTCAAAAAGGTGCCAGATGCTATGCATTTCCTAGTTGCTATCTGGATCTCTGATCTATAATGTTTCCTGCCATGTTAAACATCTGCTCAGAACATACTTCTGCACACAGGAACTTAAGTAAATCAAGAGTTAAATAAAAATTGAATGAATGTGTATCCTCTTTCTGGTGTTTGCAATGATATCCCTTTAAAGGTGTCATAAAGGAATATTATGTGAAGGAAAAATGTTCTGTAACTTATGTTGGGGTCATTATAGTTTGAAGATTTCAATGTGCATAAAAACCAGAGACTTCTTTTGTGGCACCTGCACTTCAGCTGTCTGAATTGGCATCTGTCATGTCACTAGTAACCTCTTCTAAAAAAACTTCCTAAGTTGCAAAGCTTTGAACCTTGGCTCTCTGGACTGGGTGCAAATAAATAGGCAGATTTGAATATACATTTAGCCCTACAGCATTTCTTTGTTCCTACCATACAGTTTTCTGGAAAACTGTGTTGTCTTTTGTCTTCATGTGTGCCTGATTTATTGATGTTTTTTAGTAAAAGCCATGATCAGTCCCACAGTGTATGCAGAAACATAAGCACAGTGTGGAGCATTTCAGTCAAATACTAGGAGCTAATCATACCAGCCCTAGACAAAGAATTTCTTAAAACAAATTTCTGACATGCCTATAAATAGCACATTAGTTTGAAATTCATGAACTTCATCTTTTTCCTACTTATGAATGGATTTAAATGTGTGCAGGCAGGTTTTCAATCAGCAGCAGTATTTTAAATTCTATCTATTGGAGGATTTCATGCCCTGTTTCAAAATGACATATGGTTTTCTTCATGGTAAAAACCTAATCTTGCAAATTGCTCACAGAAATTCTTAAAGTTAAAAAGAAAAACACAAATTTTAACTTAATGAAGAAAAGCATTATCTGTAAATCACTATTATTCCAACCTCATTATCTAAAAAGGGGTTAATTTCAGACAGTAGTGCAATTTTTCTGGGATCTTTCTGCAAGTCTTTATAGTGAAGACAAAAGTTAATCTACCAATAGGAGTCCTAGTACCACAAATTTAGGAAAACTGTCTTACAGAGGACTGGGTTTAACTGCACTGTGCCAAACATGCAGCATCACCTCTTCCTAGACAAAGAAGGTACACTTAGTCACTTTAGGCACAAGGAAAGGAAGGACTGGCATGTGTCACAGCAAAGAAGTACATTATGAGCTTAGCTTTGAAAATCAATTCAGACTTCCTGACCCACTACAACCAAATAATCCATAGATTCCTCTTCCTTACTGAACAGAGTGATCATGTCCAGTAAGACACCTACTGCAAATGACACTGGCCTGACCCCTCTATAGAAAGTTTTAACAATCACCTTGATTGCCAGCAGGGATTCCCTGATGTCTAACAAGGCTGAGTTCCTACTGCTCCCAGAGTCCCGCTTTATCAATTGTCTTCCTGCTCCTTATGCTGCAATGACCACAGTATTGTACCAACACAGTATATTATACAGTATATTACAATGAATCAGGTGTGATTATTTCAAGTTACTATTCAGTTTTCCATTCTTTTACTAAAAATGATGGCATACCTCAAAGAATAGTGCAGAGAAAATATTGAAGGTGAGTAAGAAACACACCCTAACACAAGATAGGGTATATTTTTTTGTAAGCTGATGTTTATATTTGGGAATACTGTGTAAAAATAACATCTTTTAAGCAGCCTCCATTAAACTGGCTGAAACCAGCCAACACATTGAAAAGTTATCAAGAGACTAAAAGGCTGATCCTCCTCACCCAGCACAACAACAAGTTTCATGTTCTAAAAAAAATTCAGATTAAAGCACATATATAGCTATGCAGTCATATAATTGCAAGAGATCTCTGAAATCTGAGACTAAACTAGAGCTGGCATGAGCTTACATGAGGCTTCCCTGAAAAGAGAAATTCATTATGCAAAGAAAATGTCTCATACTAAAATGAGCTTCAAGATAATGATGAAAGAACTTATCTAAAAATTGGAAATCAATTTATATATATACACATGATCACACATATAAGAAAGGCTTATTTCATAAAGTGGCATAAGAATTGACCATTTCTGATGCCTCAAGGGAAAATGATAAAATCTTGATTGCATCTACAGTTAAGATGCAGTCAGCTGCAGTACAAGGAAAAAAGCCCACTGATTTTTTTACTGATTGTTGCAGGCTAGCTGACATTGGAGTACACCTGCCTATCACCATGTGAACAAATGCAGTCATGATGATGTTAAAGCAAATTAAGCTAAATGCAGACTATCATTCCTTCCATAATGAAGCACAGAGAAAATTGTGATTCACATACTCAAAAGTCACAAAGAAGTTCTAAAAGCATCCAGAAAATACATGACATTTTTCCTCTTGCAAAACTGGATTGAAAACATTTTTGAAATATGAAATAGTCATAATGAATATGCAATAATTGAAGGTAAGCCTTATTAAAGTTTTCCAACCATATTTACCCTCATTAGGCATTCTCTTGATGGAAACTCTAAGGCCCCCTGTAGTATTTATCTTCTTTTTATGTCTTTTTGATACATTGAAAAAAATCAAGCTCCTTACATTGTACTTCATATCTCTGCAGTGATAACATTCTTGAAGTGCTGACTATGGAACAAGATAGTGGGAGTTTAAAAAAATTTATGCACAGAAATGAATCACTCATTTGTTCTTCCAAGGAATTGGACAATTCTTGCTGCCTCAGTAATGAGCCAAGGGAGCCAAACATTCCAATATTTTGGCAATCCCTCCATTCTTTGCATGGCTCTGTCCCTCATCTGCTAGGATCCTTAGGATGGATCTAAGTCTCTGTTCTTTGCTCCTAGAAGTTGGACTCAGCATCTGGCTATGTTGAAATCTGGCTTTTTCTTGAGTTTTGTTTAGTCCAGAAATTGATTCAACATATCTCTCCAATGCAATGCCTTTGTTTCTCATTTTGTATATCTTCACCTAAGCATTTAGTTTTGCCAGGAACAATTCAACACTATAAAAAAGACTGTTAATAAAAATAAAAAAAAATGAGAAGAAATATTGGATTATAGAAATTTCAGCACCATGAATAGCTTAGTTTTATTTACTTGCTGTAAATTTTAGTTAATACAAATTTTAAAATCATAAAATTATTTATTCATTTCCCCTCTTACTTGCTAATATTAATTATTTTATTTTGTTCAAAATGTTGCCTACATGCTGTCCTACAGACTGGTAGGGCAATTATCATATTTTTAGTTAGTTGGAAGGTAGCATGCCTGGATACACAAACTAAAATGTGGCAGAGTGAGATAGAAGAATGAGAGAATAATATGTACAGGGAAAAAAGAAGTTCTGCAAGAACATGCATTTTTCTACCTTACAGCATCTGTGCTCCTGAACACAGTAATACAAAGGTTCTGAAAAGTTTCTAAGAGAAACACTAGGGGCATGTTAAGCTGCAAGTAAATTTTCTCCAGAAAGTATAAGGGATTTCCAGATTATCATAGTATCTAAAGCAAAATGGTTGTCCTGCTTTTCCTAATACAAAATTCAGTATTCTTCAAGAAAATCAGAAACTAACCATGCCAGTGTTGGTAGATGCCACAGTGATGTCATACCTGAGGTGTTGGGAAGCTTTGAGTAGTGTCATTTAGCACCCAAGTTCTATCTGTGGTTTTCAAAGGAATGTTTTGGGCAATTTTTCAATTGTTTCAAGAAGCCTCCTGTCAAACACGATACAAAGCTAGGTCCATCACCACCTCTACTGAGTATTTTCATAGGGCCATGTGGTGAGTTAATGAGCAGAAACAGATCCTGCTCCTATCAGCACAAAAACATTCTCTCTATCATCTGACTTTAATTGTGCCTGTATCAGAAACATATCAAATGTACAGCAAGGAATTAATCAGAGATCCTTTGGAGAAGGGCTACCTGGCTGACCTTCTAGCCAGCTAATGATACAGCAAAGTAAAAGCATCAGTGGAGTTTCTTTGGTACCTCACTTAAGAGAAGGGAAAGCATTCTATGTGACTGTGTTTCAATCGTGGACCTATTCTAACAGTTCCAGACACTCCAAGAATAGCTGTAGTGGAAATACTTTCAGCCATCTGTGCTTGACAAAAAGAGGATATTTCTTTCGGCTACAGATCAGATTACACTTGCCTGTAACATTTTCACCTAAAAGCTAGAATGTTGTCATGCACTTTACATGGAGGGAATTTGCAGACCATATGGAGACTAGTTAGCGAAAACATATCTGTGCAAGTGTTAAATGGAACTCTGCTAAGCTCAAATATGTGGCCTTTGCAACTTCTGTTCTCTGAGGCATTGGAAGAACCTCAGTTGACGAACCAAAGCAGTGTTGGGCTGGTTCTTTTATACTCTGTTTGAAGCTATTTGTATTCAAATGCAAAACGGTCCATTTTAACCCATCACTGACAATATTTTCTACTTATAAATATTCTGAGAGGTTGATGAAACATTTGAAATTCGGTGGAGTATAAGATACCTTTGAAGAAAGTATTGGTTTTAGAAAAAGAAGAAAGTAACTATTTCAATAATTAGTAAGTAATTTAAGTAGAGTAAATAGATGTGGTATTTTACCAATAAATATATTCCGCGATGTCAGAATACTACCTGACAGGGTTCCTCTGTTACCAGTCACATTTGGGAATTTACCAGAACAAGAAAAATTAATAATTTCAAGTGTTAGTGGCTGAAGTTTTTGGTCTAGATTGACAAGATCATTGCAGCCTGTTCAACTCCAATCAAAAGTTAAGAAAGCACTAAAACATTAAGTATAATCTACTCAAACAATAGATCAGCCAGTCTCCCATGGGACAGAGATAAAGTGTGATGCAAAAGGATATGACTTCAAGATTTTTCACCAAAGGTTTGAGGCAGCTGAACTACTACAATAGTAGTACAATACTACTACTACTACTACTACTATAGCTAAGTTGTATTCATATTTCCAAAAATATATTGACAACAGCTATCATAAAGCATTAGATATTCTGGAAAATTTGCATGATTAACCAGTTTTAGAAGTTTTAAAATTAATTTTGTTTTCTGCTTCCTTTTATTTTGTGCTCTTCAGTATGCAGTCTTCAGTATGTACACAAAATTGTGTACATTCTTACCAAATCTGAAAATGATTTAGCATGTCTTACACACAGACATGCACAAGAGCACTAGAAAGAACCTCAGGAAAAAGAATATGGCATCAAGGATATCTGACAGTATTCTGATTTTACCAAATGTGATAGGGGAGAAACTTCATACCATAAAGAGGTTTTTCAAAACAGCAAAGAAGGAAAGGTATTATTATGTTAAACTTGAAAGTACATGCTTCATAGAACATAACAGATATTTTTATGGTGATCAATTTGAAAAACAGACAAATTCCTTAAGACTTAATTAAAGAAAGTTTATTTTCTCCTTTTTGATTCTTATAACTAAAACCTTAACATATAAAGTAACAAATTAAACAATTGCATACAAAAGTGTCATGTTAATTACTACTTGCAAAAAAAAAAAAAAATCTGATTTCCATTATCAAACCCTGCAGGAATTCTATGCACTCTCCTATCCTGATTAACACCACTAAATCCCTCTTTTTTTTAGTCATTACCTGGACAGCACTTTCAAATACTTCAAGACTACCACTGGCTTTCAGTAAGGAATGACAGAAAACTTATCAAAGTAAATCAGGTATCAGAATAAGAGAGAATTTGGAGTTCTCTTTCAAAGGCATCTTAATTAATTCAGTTTAGTTGAGAAAAAGGGTCTCATAGAGGCAATGAAGAAAGAAAAGATCAGAAGTACACAATGACTAAAAAATCAACTCTGAATCCTCTTTTAAGAAGAAAAAAAACCCCAAGTATTTTAGAGGTGGAAAAGAAAAAGAAAAAGTTTTGCAGTGTAAAAATCTATGGTGTGCTTGAATTTTTTTTACTTCCCCAATTTCTATTTCAATATCTTGGGAAGTAAGGACTGGTTTTTAGAAATCAGGAATGAGAGAGTGATTGAAGAGAAGGTGAGGCGTGACACTAAAGAAAAATGATGGAGAGGACATTGCTAGTTTTGGTTTGTGAACAATGTTTTCTGATTCTGAATTGGGTGACTAAGTCATAGATAGGGGGTGAAATAAGGGGAAATTATGGAATGACACTGCATGCAGTTATCAGAAACATGCTATGAGCCAAAAACAATCCAACAAAATGTGTTTCTTTATGGATAAGCAATGAGATTAAATATGGCTGTATAGTTGTGAGATTCCTGTGTCCTCTGGCATTTCAGTCTTTGTCATATCCTGGGAACTGTTATAGCCTTGTTCATGCTATTGATCTGACAAAAAGACAAAATCAGAATGACATCAATGAAAAATTTTTTTAATCAGTAAAAGAACTTAGGACAACCAAGACAATCTTAGTCATTTTTTATAAAACCTATAGTGCAATTAATCAATTGCCAAATGGAAAAGGATAATACAACTACAAATTTTGCAACCAGCTTCACTGAAATAAGACAGATAAGAATGTAGCCCATAAATTATCTTACAGTCATCTCAATGTGAATCTCAGACCATTAATTTACATGTCATTAAGTGAGAAGTGCAACCTAATCACAAGCTAAAAAACTAGCTATAAAAAAATACCTGAAGTGTCTGACTATTCTAAGCTACTACTATACCATTCCTTGGTATTATTAAACAATAAAAAAGACAAAAGAAGAAAAGGTTCTAGAAAATTTCAGTTACAAGATGCAAATATTTCTAGTTTAAAGAGCCAACATTCTGAGATGTAATAATGGAATTGCCATAGGAAAAACTGTACACTAATATTTAGGTAAAACACATGTATTATAGAAAGGGGTTTGGAATTTGAACACAAAGCTGTATTTTTGCTGTGTAGATTTTTACATACTATAAACCTTGTCAGAATGAGACTTTTTCCTTTCAATGAACAGCAATACTATGTATCAGAACAACCCTGAAAGGAAAAAGTTTACTTGGCTGAATATAGTCCTCTGAATACATGACCTATGCATGCTCATGCAAATTCCGCTTTCACTATTTTAGCTGCATTAGTACTGATTCATTACTTTCTTCATGAGCTTGCCATATTTGCATGCTCTGCATAACTTCTGCATTACTTCCTGCCTCATTTATGGGGCAAATTTTTTAACTATGAAGTAATAAAGATAGCACATAAACCCTATAAAAATCCTTGAAAGCGGTCAAGGATACTTTTCTTTAAAATTTAGCAGTTCTTATTCCCACTCTAGGCGCACCTCTTTATGTACCTGTGTGAATCCAATTGACCTGCCTGAGGAAAAAACAGCTCTACCAAATACCAGGCAGCAATAATGTTGGAGCATGGTCTTCTTTTGCTTTCCTCTCTGGGAGTAGTTTACACTTTTTAATTGTATTTTCATTACTTTCTCAAAGTCAGGCTGAAGCACTGAATTATTCTGAGGAGAGGAAGGCAAACTATAGAGAGTATTTTGTGACAGGATGCATCATAACACAGCATCTTCAGAATAAAATGGTACACAACCTATCACTTTTAACTTCTTTAAATGAAATTAAATGCAAAGAAGTGAAATCACAATGTACTAACAACTAATTGATTTATCAAAAATAGATATATGAAGTCAAGTGAAAATAAAAAAATGTTCATATCAAATGAATAACAGCTAAAATAATATAATCTCATAACAGAACAGTACCTTCAATCAACAGCTCTTGTCCATGACTACCCAATAATGTTCGAGATAGGAAAGGGGCAAAATCAACAAAAATTTCTCGCAGGAGAGGTGCCACCTTTTCTAAAGCTCTTTCAAGCTTTGCAGTGATACTGTGAAAAAAACAGAGATCATAATTGTAAGAACACTTCACAATAGAAGCTAAATTATATCAAATCACACCTGTTTTTAAGAGTTTCTCTAAGCTTCTTTAGAAAAGAGGATGTTCGTAATTTGATCAAACTTTACAGTTTTTAAATGGCTTTAAGTAAATGGAAATGTCATGTAGAGTCAGCAGTGTGTCAGCCTCATAAATTCCATAGTATTTGTAGAGTACTACAGAACAAGTAAAATTGTTATTATCCTTTTCAAATACAGGTCTGCTTTTGTCCTCTCCAGTTTAACGCAGGCCTTTTGTTTGCTCAGGTGGGCTTGATTGTCTCCTTTCACTTCCTAGTACTCCATTACCAAACCTCTTACTTTCTAATAGGTACTATCATTATTGAGTAAAGAAAATAAACCAGCCAAATGAAAAAAAAATACTCTAATGAAGTTTTAGTGTCTTGCATAGTTTGAACAAGTTAGACCCTTCAGTTGAAAAACTCAGATTTTTCAGTGAAGTATTGCTTTAATATACACATCCTTGGTACCCAAAAACTATATAACTGTAGCACATGTATAACTACATTAATGCACATTAAATGAATTATTTTTTTAGAGTAATTTTGGAAGATAAATTATAATTAGTATTAAAAGATAGAACTTGTGCACCTCATGTTTTCAGCTGAATCCTCTGGCATTGGAGCAACAGTTTGGACAGCTGGCAGATTTTTGCTGGTAGCACCATTCACAAAGCTGGATGACGAAGAGGAAGAAGAAGATCCTGAGTCTACTGCACCTGCCCCCAAAAAACCACAAATCTTAATTGAGTCTTAAGGAACAAAACTTTTAAAATAGTCTTTGTATTATTAACCTGCTTCTAAGTATGGTAATAATGTTATTTATTCTAAAATAGTGAAAATCTTTCTATATGCTTATCAAAAAATTAATACCTTAACTTTGCTGGTATAAAAATAATAAGCTTGAAATATATTAAAAATCAGGCAAAACAAATCCTTACCTCATTTCCACTATTCCCAAATTACATTCCAAAGTTGAAAATAATTTTACATCATAATGTAAAGCAAGATCTTTTCAAAATAAAGGTGTAGTTAATATGAGCTTGAGTGGAGAATAACATTTTAAATACTTCTTAAAATATATTTATATATGTACATTTAGCTGCCCAGTTGCAACTACTAGAAATAAAATAGAAATAGAAATTAAATAGAAATTAAAACAAAACAGGGAAGATAGAAAATGTACATCACTTCAGGAAGTAATGGGGGAAATTGGTGTCTGAGGAGTATTTAGACTCTAATTACAATTTTTCTGTTTCCTTTCTTGAGTCAAGGAGAATCATAAGATCATAAAAGTAAGGAGGGCAGTGGGGGTATCATTTCAATGGTTTGTGAACAGCTGCTCAGAAAAAAAGATGCACACAGAGCATACATTTATACTTTAAGTGATCTGGGTCAGAGCTAAGGGCTAAACTTAGACTTTAAATGCCAATCTATCATGTTTGGTGAAACAGAGCTGTGAGCTCAGCCTCTCTGAAGCAAACCAGCAATGGCTCAGAGAGGCCATGAACAGTAAGAGTGCTGTGATAAATGCTGTCCCTGTTCCACACAGTCCTTCTGCCACACACCACTGCAAGGGAGGTAGCTACAGTCTTGGACCTGGAGTTCAAAGCCCGAGGGACTGCAATGCTACCAAAGAAGAGGCTGGCAGGCAACAAGATTTATCCTAGTTAGCAATGAAGAGTGAAGAATCCCAGTTTAGAGATCAAGGACATTATTCTGGTCATTTTCAAAAATGATAATTGTTAACTCCTTGTTTCTGATCAGTTTTAGCAGTATCAATGTCCTTTGCATTACAACAGGTATATATTATTTTTCGGTTTTCTGCAGAGATCTACAAAACATTTATAGTTTCTTAACTGCTTAAGTAGTCAGCCGGAAGTGAAGTAGAGGTTAAATGCTGGTAAGTGTGAAAAATACTCTGGCAGCAGGAACGATTTTTTAAAAATTTGTCTTTAGCTATTTTTTACTGGTAAAATAAAATAAAGATTGGAATTTTGACTAGATAATTTAAGAACATTTAAATTCAAAACACTATCAAAATGCAAGCTGGACTTACTGGGGTCACCGACACTAAAGTAGCTGGGGAGGTTCAGGATTTAGATTAGGAACTCATTTAGGCAGTTTTTTTAAATAAAATGGATTGTGGTTTACACTGTGTGATCTGACTTGGATTAAATGCAAATTTGAAATGTACTCAAACATATTGAGAAACACAAAAATATCAGGTAGGTTATCTCTCCCAACCTAGGAATCACAGCAACTTAGCTGAGAATAGGATATTTTAAGAAAGATTAAGCCTTTATGTGTATATAGTTCTCTGTGTGTGCATTTTTGTATTTATTTACATATTTTTATTTATATATATTTTTTTATTGTTTATTCCCTTTTCCTTCCAAAATGAAATTTTCTTCATTAAGTGTGTTTAAAAATGCAGTTGCTAAGTTGTTCAACCAGCTAAACTGCCAGAAGATCTAACAGACCTTCCGGAAGATCTGACAGAAGATCTAGAACTATTGGATTAGCATAGAAGAATCAGGATATGAATTACAGAAATCCAGTCTAAGAAACTACAAAGCCAGCTTCTTACATAAAAAGATGAAGGAAGAAAACTTATTTCCCCAAAGATGTATTCACAGCACTAAAGGACTTCAGTAACATTCATCTCATTAAATCATGACATGACATTCACTGTGACAGCAATGGCAGATGGAATGTAAACACCAACTATAACCCATGAATAACTGAAGAAAAACAACTTTCACCTATGTCCAGCACAGAATATAACTTATAGATTGCGCTATCCATCACATAGATATAACTATTTCTATATTTATTTCTAGAGTATCTGTGACTTACTGTAAAAGCAACTGTAAATAGGTTTGGGGGGACATCTAGTGTTTCTAAGAAATTGTATTCAGTTTCCTTTCTAGCAATTTTTTAAAAAGTGCTGTTCAATTAAATTCTATACACTACTTTAAAATAATTAATAACACAGATATTTCATAGATTTAAATTGCATAAATCAGAAAGTTTTTAGATAGTCTATATGTCTCAAAAACTGACATACATGAGTCACTGTTTTCGCTGTCATAGGTGTGGCTTAATGAAAAATGGCAAAATGAGTATTTTAATCTAGTATTTATTTAAATATTTTCAATGGGATATTACTTTTAACTGTCATTTATATGTTTAGCATTTCTAAAATGTTAATATAAAATTTAAATCTTAAAAAATTCAAGTCTTCATATAATGCTTTACTACAGAATTCAGTATGTATATAGATCTAATTAAACTTCACACTTGCTTAAATTCCATTATATCAGTACTTTTCATTTAATCATGCTAATCCATAGATTAGGATCAAAAACAATTTCATAAGCAAAAAAAGAAGCAGCAAGATCTGTGAAAAAAAGGAGCCTTTAAGCCACAGTGAATGTACCATGGCTTCTGCAATACTGCCCTTTACTAAGAACAGTATTGGAGAAATGATTGATTTTAAATGCAATTCCGTACAAAGGCTACTACATTCCAGCCAAAATAGTTCAGATATTTAATCACTAAGAAGACCGAAAAGCTCACTACTATTCAGTGTCATTTGTAAAACAAGGTTTCCAGTGTAAGATATTTTTTGCATGACATAAAAATACCTAAAAGGAAATCCATTCAAGATTAACAGAAGTGTCTACACAAATAGACTGTTGAGAGAAGCAATAACATTATTCTGAGTATTCATTCCTCCCTTTTGCCTCAGGAAAGTTAGATTTTAAGCTCTTTTTGTTTTTATCTTCAGAAAAATCAAAGTTCTATTACCAGGTATTACAGATAATCTGGAAAAGGAAAGAAAAAAAATTGAGCTCATATTACTCCATAAAGCAGAAGGATGCCAAAAGCATCCCCCTCTGTTTGCTGAACACCAGAGAGATTTTCACATTCTCAGCCCTTGACTGAAGTTGTGATATCCTTGAAGAGAGCTCTTCTCTCAAGTGCTTTTGCTTTTTTTAGAAAGAAAAGAGACTATAGCCAGATATTTCAAAGGACTTTAATAAGTTAAATATCCATTGCTCTCAGTAAGGATTCTTTGCTCAATGGAAACCAACCTCCACTGACAACAGGCTCCTTCATGATAGAGAATCCCATTACTAGTATTAAAAATAATTGTAAAAGAAGGTCTAGCCTTCCTTCTATAGGTCACGAGAAACAACTACCGATAAGGCATGAATTCAGTTAAACGAAGTAGTTTCTTACTAAAAGATCTTCCTAAAAGAGCATAATTTTCACTGACAAATAGAAATTGTCCAAAATATTCACCCTCTACAATCTACAATATGTTTTTTAAATACCTACTTGCCTCTACTTTCTTTGATATATGAGAAGGGATTAATTGGTATGTATCACATAAACATCCTCTACTGCAGAGTACTAGAAAAGTTAGCTCATTTCAATTCTAAACAACAGCTATAAAACAATTTTGAGACTATTTATGAACTTATTTAAGGTTGGGTAAGTCCATTGTGCACTATCAAAGATTATAAATACAGACCAAGAAAAAACACTGTCTCTAATAAAGGCAAAGGTTTAACCTTTCCAGGTTTTCTTTTGAAACTACAACAGAAACACAAAGATTATTAAAAAACAAAATACCACAAAAGGTAACAAAACAAAGACGAAATGAGGGTCACAAGAATATTTAAGGACAATACCTGTTGTATTAATCATACTTTTTGGTGTAGCTCCTGTTGCAGCAAATATATTAGGTGTACTACCCGGTGGCAGCCCACTCCCAGCTGTGGCAGCTCCAACAGTGGTAACAGCCAGACTGCCTGGAGGGGGTTTCTTCACTGGTACAACCACACTCCTGTGGAAAAAGAAACAACAGATTACTAAGCTTGCACAAGGGAGCCAGGAAGAGTTTTTGATTGTGATGGGTTTAGGCTGTTGTATGACACAGTTGCTGAGAAATACATAATATTGTAAATTTTCTTAACCTTATGGAAATGAGGTAAAACACTGTTAACAGACTAAAACCATACTTATCCTTATTCTGCAGCTTCATGTGACTCTGAAGAACCTAATTTGTCTTCCAACACCCACAAAATGGAAAGACTCTACCATCTCAACACGTTGAGAACGCTGCTATCAACAGTATAACACTGCAGTGTGTTCTAGATTTGCAAAGATAATGTTAGCTGTCAGAAACTATGCCAGCAGACTAGA